>NW_026249851.1:0-164651 GCF_024043165.1 Alternaria incomplexa | reverse complement strand
CCCCCCCCCCCGCCCCCCCCCCCCCCCCCCCCCCCCCCCCCCCCCCCCCCCCCCATCAACAACAGTATGATGACACGAAATCCCCGTCCTTGCAATCGCATCGGCCGGTAGCTCGGCGCGCCGAGCCCCACGATCATTCCACCCACCCAATCGCGAGCAGGCTGTCCTGCACCTCATACTTATCCATATGTATATACCGTTGCTTGCAACACCAACTCGATGAAATTAAAATACGTCCTTACAATCGTTGGTGTGGTGCAAAGCTTCAGGTACTAAGATTCTCCACTCAGCCTCGCCTAGCGTATAGCCGTCCAATCATCATACAGAGAACCCGACCGCTCCAATCACGGCGCAGATGGCCCGAGCACGAACTCCGCCTTGCGCATTGGCCGCTCCTGGAGTCCCGTACGGCTGCACTTCGCACTGAGACCCAAGCGCACTATCAGTCGGCTGTTTCTCCTATCATCATGGCACAACACGGAAGTAACCCAGGACAACATAGCTAAGGACATAGCTAAGGGGACTCCGGGGGTAAGCTAGTCTCACGAGCATGGAGAGCGTCAAGCAAGATAACTTGTTCAGCTGTCCGGCATTTCTCTGTCGTCTGTACGAGATTGATAGCGGAGACACCCGCGGACCCGAGTAGCAGGGACAGCATCTATGATTCGCAAAAGATGCGCAACAAAACGGTCCCTGTCTACGCACAGACATGCTAGCTTACCCGCACCTGCCTTAGCACAGCCCCTTCACTCTGGGCTAATGCTTGTATCACTAGGCATGTGCAAACTAGCTCTACGGCAGTTTGACTATCAACACTCCATACCCCTCAGGTCCGACTTCAACCCTTTCGTTTACCTCAACAAATCGAGTTTCTTCCATCCGAGCCTTCGCTGAATGCCTTCTTGACACTTTCTTCACTCGTTCCTGATCGCAACCATGGATTTGCTATTTCGCCAAATTTGGGCGCTCATGCGCAAAACTCTCTTGCTTGTCTGCTTGAGAAGACCAATCACCACTTTCATTCGTGCACTCGCTATTCCACTTGTCGTCATTCTTGTTATCGCTTTCAGCAAGACGTGGTTTGCGTCTGGGGGCAATTGGGGCGTGTCTTCGCCTCGCCAGGTCAGTGGCCTCCAAAGCTTTGAGGCACTAACACAGAATCGAACCATTACTAACACTCGAATAGCTACCCTCCCTTGAAGAAGGATTACGAGCAAGTCCTGGCCACGACATTGTAGGCTTCGTCGACAACAGTATGAAAGGAGGAGAGGTCTCAGCTATCATTGATACACTCTCACGACGAATCAGCGCTGCTGGGAAAACGCCAGAGCTATACGATGATACCAGAAGCCTTGCTGTAGTTTGCCGAACCGACAACGAAGGCAACTCACCATGCTACAGCGCCATTGTATTCTTCTCCAGCCCAACCGAGGGAACCAACGAGTCGCCAGCCGGATATTGGAACTACACAATTCAGGGGTTGACCACGCCATATGGTCCCATCGACATTGCGAGCACCAACAACGCCATCGAGGTAGCCACATCCCCTTTGCAGCGCGCGCTCGAGCTCGAGATTATCGCACGGTCACAATCAGGCAACACATCGCAGATTCCCCCCGAGCTAGATATCATCGCATTCACTCGTCAGGACCAGGGAGCGCTAGAAGCCGATCGAACCGCATCATACCTAAACCTTGTGACATGGGCCTTTCCACCCATATTTACCCTCACACTCATTGGTGTAGTCGATCATCTGACTTCATTTGTTGCTCGCGAACGCGAAATTGGTATGTGGCACCATTTATTCCCATAACACGGACTGACGTTAGTTAGGAATGTCTAGTTTGATTGACACCATGATAATGGGAGGGTCCAAGTTCCGGGGCATAGCCATTCGACAAATCGCGGCTTACGCATCGTTTGCGCTGGTCTACTTTCCCGGCTGGCTGGCAGTGGCCATCGTCATCTCCGCCGCCATCTTGCCCGTCACTTCTAACTATCTACCCGTGGGATTTGTTCTACTTTACGGGCTCGCCGTGACTGGATTTTCTCTCTTCGGGGCCTCTTTCTTCAAGAAAGCCCAGTTGAGTGGCCCCATCATGGTGGTCATCACACTAATCGCCGCCATCCTTCCAGCGGTGCTTTTCAACCAAACGAGTACTGTTTGCGGCATACTAAGCGTCTTGTTCCCTTCAGCAAACTTGACGTACTTTATTACTGGCATGGCAACATTCGAAGCAGCCGGCAAACCGGTCAGCATGATGCATCGGGCCGATGAGGCGAGCGAGTCCGAACATTGGCGTTTTCCGCTGTACATCCACTGGCTCATATTGGTCTTACACGTATTCGTGTTTCCGATCCTAGCTTTCCTAGTAGAGCATCTTCTGTTCTCAACAGCATCTCCGCACAGGCGTTTCGAACGGCCAGTAAGCGCAGGCGATCCGACCGTCAGGGTCTCTGGCTTCTGCAAAACATACAAGCCTGGCTTCTTTGCTCGAGTGTTTCGACGTCGTAAGAACGTCGATGCGGTCAAAGGTGTCGATTTCAACGCATACCCTGGTCAAATTTTCTGCTTGCTTGGACCTAATGGAAGTGGCAAGTCGACGACCTTGAACTGCATAACGGGCGAACAGAGGGTCACGTCTGGAAACATCATCATCGATCCAACAGGCGGACTGGGTTACGCTCCACAGAGCAATGTCATCTGGCCTGAATTGACGGTTCAAGAACATATCCGCATCTTCAGCGATCTGAAATGTCTATCAGCAGCGAACCACGAGGTCGTCAACGATCTCGCTAAAGGTGTCGATCTTCTCAAGAAGCTTTCAGCTAGAGCTAAGACACTCTCTGGTGGCCAGAAGCGGAAGCTCCAGATGGCGATGATGTTCGCGGGTGGAAGTGCAGTCTGCTGTGTGGATGAAGTCTCCACAGGCCTCGATCCAATTTCCCGGCGAAGAATCTGGGAGATCTTACTCACTGAGCGGCGGAATCGCACCATCATCATGACGACTCACTTCCTCGACGAGGTCGATTACCTTGGTGATGATATTGCCATCATGTATCAAGGTACTCTTCGTGCTGCAGGCACTTCGGCGTCCTTGAAACATGGCTTTGGTGATGGCTATACTGTCAAACTGCCTTACAAGACAGACGTCGATATCAGCATCTCTGGGCAACTCCGAACGGAACAATCGCGGCACATGACGACGTACCATGTCTTGACAGCCGCTCATGCTGCAGAGATTGAGGCCCAGCTCGACAATCACAACCTCGGTGGCTACCAGCTTTCCGGACCCACCATGGAGGAGCTATTCATCAAAATCACCGGTGATGCGATCCAACCTTTGGAGGAAAAGGCCGAAGAAGATGATACTGCCAAAGCGAAGACTGAAAACATCATTGTTGACGCAACCGAATTGGACTATGAACTATCCGAAGGGCAGCCCGTTTCTCTTCTCAAGCAGTGGTGGATTCTGTTGCTCAAGAGAGTCAAGATCCTCAAACGTCGATGGCTACCTTACTTTGTCGCCGTTGCTTTCGCTCTTGTTGGTGCAGGTATTGCGCCTCTACTGATCAAGAAGTTCGATGCTCCGCTGGGATGCCCAGTGCAAGCAGATCTCGTTGACGATAACGCATATCGGAACGACATTGGTGTTTTCTACACAGACAGTAATGCCTATTACTCTGGCACGGATGAGCTTCGAAAGTCGTACATTGCTGGGCCATCTGGTAAACTCAACTCAACGAGGATTGGTTTGATGGCAGACGTTTACTCCACCAGTCACACTTTGAGTTACTCTGACACCTATCGATCCGGTTATACGAATTCTTCGCAGCTTGAGAACCAGCTTTTGATAGTTGATACGTACGAAGAATTCGCGCGAGCAGTTCAGAAAGACTGGAAAGAACTAGTTGTCCGTCCCAGATACATCTCTGATGGTGGTTTTCCCACTACAGAACTCAGAGGCGGGATCTGGATGGGCGATAGCTCAACCAACCCCACTATCATGGGCGACATCAGCGGAGGCGCCGCCATGCAACAGATGCTGAACTTCTACAACGTCATGGCTGGTGGTGTTGGCATCTCGAGTTCTTACAACGAGTTCGCCAGTACTGTCATTCCGAGTCTCATGGCTTCCGATGCTACGATGTTCATCATTTATTATGGACTGATCATGGCCTGGTACGTTTTAACCAGTCGCGCAAGTAGCACAACAAAGCTGACATATAATAGCTATCCAGTGTTCTTCGTCTTATACCCGACGGATGAGCGCCTGTCAAACGTCCGCTCGATGCAATACTCCAACGGGATCCGTCCGGTGCCACTTTGGCTTTCCCATCTGGCCTTCGATGGTACCTTCGTCGTCATAATCAGTGCTGTTGCTACAGGTCTTCTCTCCATGTCGACCCCCGTGTGGCACGGACTCGGCCTGGTCTTCGTCATCTTCCTTCTGTATGGCATTGCGTGCGCGCTACTCAGCTACATCTTCTCCATGTTTACAAAGAAGCCGGTCACTGCTTGGTTCTTGATGGCCTTGATGCAGGTCATTGTCTATTTTGCCTACTTCGCTGGCGTGATGGAGATCCAGGCCACCACACCATACGCAAAACTGGAATCCACGATGAACGCCCTGTACTTTGGTCTCGCCATCATATCGCCAGTAGTGAGCTTGGAAAGGACGCTATTTATCGGTCTTCAGCAGCTTGGGTTGAAGTGCAACGGCCACAGCGACGACTCCCTCTATCTGTACGGCGGGCCGATCTTGTTCTTGGTTGTGCAAATTGCTCTCTTGTTTGCGCTTCTCATTTGGTGGGACAGTGGCTTCGCTTTGCCTTCATTGCGCCCCGAGAGGCCGGTCAGCGATACAGAGGCGACAGACATGTACACGGCTGATCTTCTTACCGAACGAAGACGGCTGGCATCACCTGACATTGACCTCCGGGTCGAGTCTGTGACGAGGTCTTTTGGCAAGAGCCTTGCAGTCGATGATGTCACGTTCGGTGTCAAGACATCGGAGATCTTTGCTCTACTTGGACCCAACGGTGCTGGCAAATCGACCATCATCTCGATGATTCGTGGCGACATTAAACCCTCAACACCAGGATCTGTAATCGACATCGCCGGCAACCCAATCCTGACTAGTCCCCTTGCAGCACGCTCCAGTCTAGGTGTGTGCCCGCAGTTTGACTCTGCCGACGTTCTCACGGTCCGAGAGACGCTGCGCTTCTTTGCCAAGATAAGAGGAGTCAAGGACGTGGAACACAATGTGTCGACCGTGATTGCAGCCTGCGGTCTCAGTGACTGGACTGATCAATTGGCGCAGAAGCTCTCCGGTGGCACCAAGCGCAAACTGTCTCTGGCTGTCGCACTAGTCGGAAACCCCCGTGTCCTGGTCCTCGACGAACCTTCTTCGGCGCTCGACGCAAATGCAAAGCGCGTCATGTGGCGCTGCCTGCAAACCATCGCAAAGCGACGCGCCGTTGTACTCACGACGCACTCAATGGAGGAGGCCGACGCCCTGGCCGACCGCATTGGCATTGTCTCGTCGCGCATGCTCGCTCTTGGCGACCGCGAAGACCTGAAGCAGCGTGCAGGCAGCGAATATCACATTCATCTCGTGTCGCGCTCAGCACCTTGCACCTCGCCACAGGAACTGCAGAAGATGAAGGAATGGATTGCTGTCACCTTTCCCTTGGCGAACGTTAGTCGCGAGACGCAGGGCGGTCAGGTCAGATTTGAGATTCCGGCTGACGGTAATGAGTTTGCAGACTTGATCAGGATATTGGAAGGCGCGAAGGACGAGCTGAATGTGGAGTTTTACAGCGTGGGGAAGGCGACGCTGGATGAGGTGTTTGAGAAGATTGTTAAGCGGTACGGGGATGTAGCAGAAACGTAGTTATGTAGCTTGCTTGATTAATTGATTAGTTAGACTAATAGCAACAATTTGGCATTCATACAGGATCCAGGTCATCAAGGCGCGCTCTGTGTAGGCGCGAACAGGGATTGTAGTGCGGGCATCCCGTACCTAGGATCAGGGACTCAGGGGTGACTGCGCCGCGCGAATACTTGCTGATTTGTAAAGACACCTTTCATTCATCTATTGCACCGAAACTCTACACTTTTCTCTTTTCTGCGCGCCGACACAATAGTCAAATAGTCACCGTCGCCAGCACCACGAGAACGCCATGCGACATGCCCAACTCAATCGCTACTCCCCTATACTTCGGTGTGCTTTTGCTTCTCAAAGCCCGCATCGTTATTGCCTGTGAGCTGGCACATTATTCGAAGAAGCCGGACTGGTAACTCTACCGAATCCAGGCGCGCAACGCCGCTGCCCACGCTACAGCTCGGTTCGACCGCCACACGTCAAAGAGATGTTAATGATGACAAAATAACTACACAGAATGCCCGTTCCTTCACATACGACCATAGGATCATGAAAATTAGGCTTCCCGTCCGCTCAGCCATATACAAGCATGATACCGGCGGATTAGTAGTTAGGTGGGTGACCACTAGCGAATCCCCGCTGTTGTATGTTTTTGGCCTTCTTTTTGCACCTTCAAAATCCATTAACCACCATCGACATCGTGAGAAACCCACACAGATCGCGCGGGAAGATGGCGCGCTCCCTGTTGTGCACTTCTTTTTGTTCGTAGCCTCGAGATGTATCTAGCTGCGGCTTCATAGAGCGTGTTAATCGCTTGCGCAACTAAAGGACTAAACAACAAAGCCAAGGAGTAGACGTGCGCGTAACAAATGCCACGGCAGCTATGCCGATACACTAAGCTATTGCAGCAAAAGAGATCCGACAAATTAGAACTTGTTTACACGAACAGGTGCGGTTCGCCCGCCTTGAACCGCCAGTTCGAAAGGTAATCCTCATAGATCCCCAGCATCTGCGGCTTCCAGTCGGGAGTCTTGTAAGCGCGGACAGCCTTAGATCGCGCACTGGAGCCGTAACCAATCTTGCTAATTGGATCAATCTTCATCGCCTCTTCTGCGCCGAGGTAGTCCACATCCAGCGTTTCCAGCAGCCCTCTCTCGAAAGCCGCTTTGCTAACTGCTTGCGCGAATTCGCCCCAGACCATCTCGCCGCTTTCCACAAAGTAGTACGAGTTCACACCTCCCCACGTTGCGGCGCCACCGCCCTGCGCGGCTGCTTCCGTAGCCTTGACGAAGAAGCTTGCTAAATCGGTAATGTGCAACGTGTTGACGATTGCCTTGCCGTCGCCGACCACGAAGCCCTTCTTGCGGTCTAGGATAGAGTGGACGTATTGTCGTGCTGCGCTGCGCTCCTGTGTGTCCCTAGCGTGGCTCATGCCGTATATAATCGGCGGGCAGACGATCATCGTCTTGATGTGCGGCGCTTCATGGCCGAGCGCCAGGATCATCGTGTCGATATTCACGTGTGGCGCTTCGGGAGGGAGCGTGAGGAGGTCGCTTGCATTGTCCCAGTCGTCGTAGACCTTGGTGGTAGCCTGGCCATAGATCCCCGTTCTAGCAACTTCACCGGTCAGTATACCACATCCTGAGGTGTGGATGAGGTAGCAGGTGGATTTGTTTTTCTTCATGCCGTCGATGATGGACTTAGTCAGCGGTTCATGGTCGCTACTGCCCCAATTTATGACTATGTCTGCGGCAGCTGCCGCAGAGGAAATAACGTCGTGACTGTCAAAGTCTCCGATCACGAATTGTGTCCCTTGGGGCAGGAAGCGCTTCACACTCTCCTCTTTCGCCTTGTTTCGGAGGAGGACTATCCATTCGTATTCGGAATGCGCAGCTGCAATTGCACGAGCGCTTGCATTGCCAACCCATCCAGTAACCCCGACGCTTTATGATTGACGCAAAGGTTAGCAAGTCGCTTTGGAATAATCTGGACGGAAGGCTTACGCGAATATCTTGACCATGTTGAAAGCTGCTCTACAGACGGACTGATTTGAGTGGCTGCTTGGCCATTAATGGACCTCCTTAAGTAGCAGGCAATGCAAGCTGGCTTACCACTTACCTCTTGTTCCTACATGGGAACATGATCGCGTCCTGCCAAAGACCGTTGAAATTCGTCCGGAGACGCACGCATGACGCACGTTTGATCTCTAGTCGCATCCTTCTTGTACCCCCAACCGTCTAATCTCTAATGCTCACGCACTGATTGTACACCATCACATTGTTGCCTTTGGCACTTCCGCACTCTCGTCCGGAGACGGACATCGTTGCAATTCGCCCAAACAATGAGCGAATAACGCAGTCGAAGCGATTACTGCATCTGTATGTAGCTCCTAAAGCTGCGAACGTATGCTCATAGCGCGAAGCTTGCTGGTTAGTTTCCACGCATGTGATGCCGCCTACCCGATTAGGGACTTGATTACAAATACGAGAGAGTGATGCGGATGTAGAGGTTGAACAGAGATGCGTTCTAGTCAGTCGATCGAACGTGATCAACCGAGGATGATCTTCGTTAGTGGGGTACAGTTTGCATCCCAAATTGCCTTTGGTACGCGTCCTGCTGCCCGCCGGTATGCTATTCCTTCCTTGCGCTCAACCCATAGCACGTTGTAGAAGTGGTACTCCCGTCCATCGGGACCTTCTATTCCATACAGTTTCATCTCCTTCTTGACTTCTGGTTGTTTATTAGCTCAGCATCCCACAGGATGCAAGCAGGCTCCTCGTACTCACCTAGATACTCAGAAGTCTCTGCATGTACCGCACGTGTGTACATTCCAAGCCTATACAGCTTATCCTCTCCGTCACCTTCAACACCACTAGAGTTGATGGTTCCGGTAGATATAGCTAGGAGCTCCACTGCATCGCCCAGCTTAAGTCCAGCCTCGTCCATGTGGCGTAGCGTACCAGCAGAAAGTCTTGCCTGGCTCTCAAGACAAATTAGGCTGCAGGCATCCTTCCGCGTTGGGCCAATTGCGAATTGTGGGAGCTTGTAAATCGACGGGAATCCCATCCTTGCAGCTACACCGGGTGCTCGTATGGGGTAGGAAGAATACACAGCTTTGATGTGTAAGGATAGACAAGTTGTCCGACATGAAAGAAAAGGCCAGGTATCGTGAGGCTGGGAGACGTATTGCGGACTTACGCTGAGCGGTACGGGTCCAAGAAGCGACGAAGGGTCCGTTTCTTGACACGTAGAGTGCAAGGTCGCCGCATTTTCTGTTATATAGCGATCACTGTCTCCAATTTGGGTCGCCGATATGCTCAAGGACATGTCACCTTTTTTGCCCATGGGTGCTCCGTCAACGGGGATAAATGGCTTATCCGCTGGTATTTCGCAGCGCATATCTTCGGGCAGTGTGTACCACTGAACGAGTTTTTGCGTTCTCCAAACGGGTCTTTTAGAAGCGTGATTGTCTTTTTTGAAATACGAAGATCGTGTCCGAAGATGGTACGGGTCGACGGGGCAGATCCATCCGCACCATGACCATGAGGGCAACTGCGCTTTTGGCGCTGGAATACCTGGATCTTGATCCCTTCTTACCCTACGATCTGCTTTGCGGAAAGGTTGCCATAGAAGTGCGATATCCAGATGAACACGGGGCAGGCCATATTGAAACCCGTAAGGGAAGCTGTGCCCAAGAGTGGCCAATATACCAGAGAAAGCTGGCAAAACGTCTTGCGGGTATGTAAAGACGCGACTGTTATAAAGACTGATTGTCTTCTGTGTATAAGTCAAAGTCGGGGTAGCAGCTGCATAGCATACGTCTTGCTTTCTCGTAGTGTGGTACTGTAAAGGAAGCACTTCTGGCTGTGCTCGTTTCCGGTCTTGGTCCGTCTGGACTCCAAACACCTTTTTGGCACTCCCAGAACATGTAACCAGAGCTGAATATAACGGCTCTCCTTGAGAGCATCTGTTCCTGGAACGTCCAGCCCCTGGTGGCCCACGTACTCTCATGGAGATTGGCGTAGAGATCCTCTACCTTCTCATTCCTTTTGAATCTGTGATTGGGGCTAGGAGGCCCGTGCAGCGTGCCCCGGGGAGTTGCCGCTATGATACTCATATATGCACCAGAGTATATGTCGCCCATATGATCAACCTGCTCACGAGTTTTCTCGTCATCCTGAACAATGCATAAACAGTCAACCCACAGGTAAATCTCACCAATCTCGCGAACTAGCGCTATGGCGTCCTTGACAGGGGTTGGGAGTTTTTGCAACACCCCCTCCAGATATCCAGGTGTTTTGAAGTCTGGAAGGTTCTTTTTTTTCAGTAATATGCCATCAGATGAACGCTGGTAGTCCTTGGCGTTGACAGAAAATCCTCGTGACCATACGTAGCTCAAGGCAACATAACGCGATACAGTATTTCCAGGAACCAAGCAAGCCCGACTGATATCGATGACCCAGTGCGGCAACAGCTGAGGTAGTTTATGCTCAAGGGGTGCCGGTTGACACTGTCCTCCGTGCTGAGCGTCACACGAGTCTATCCAGTGGGTGATGTATCGAGAGCTGACGTCGCCGGCACCCCTGTCGAGATTTAGACCTCTGTCAAGTCTTCCACTATTGAGCAGGAGCTCTTTGACTTCCTCGTTGTAAGATGCCGCGGCCCACATGAGTGGTGTTATGCCAAGCTCATCCTTAGAGTTCACATCCACTCTGCCAGTGCTGAGTAAACTTTTGACAATTCTGATCGACTCCATGTCGCGCGAAGCCCAAGCTAGAGGTGTAAGACCGCGATCATCTTTTGCGTCGGGAGCAACTCCTCTACTGGCAAGCAGCATCTCTACGACACTCTCTTGCCCCATTGTAGCAGCGGATAGTGAGATGCCACTTCGACCCATCATCACCGCAGCAGACAAAGGTGTTTGGCCGTGGTCATCTCTTGCTTCTGGGTCTATCCTGTCGATCTCTAGCAATAGTTCAACGCCAGCTTTGTAGCCTAAACAGGCGGCCATCCATAGTGCAGTTCGGCCTCCCTTGTCGCGGATGTTGATATTGACATCTTTCTTCTCTGTCAACATTTTCACGATCGCTTCGGCGCGACAGCAGACAGCCTCGTGCAATAAAGAGGAGCCTTCTTCATTCTGTAGATTGAAATCGCCTCTATAGGTCTCGAGTAGTGGTTTCAACTCTGCACTGTCTCCAAATTCCATCCTTTCGAATAGTCGTAACCATTGTTCGTCCATAGTGGTGGTGGCGGAATATCGCTCGGTCTGTTGAACACCATCTACAAATCCCAAAAGCGAGTCAAAAAGTCGTAAAACTGGCTTTTCGTCTTCTTGATGGCGTTACTAAATGATATGCGCGCAACTTTCGTGACCATAGGCATGATACTGATAGAAGGGTCGTGTTTCGCGCATTCGAAAATCAGGAAAGTAGCGGGGAAATCCTGTCCACCTGCCAGAAGATTTGCACACTTTATAGGCGAAGCTGGTGCTGACATGCAGCCAAGGATCATGCGCACACCGGCTTTTGCCGATATCTCCGGCTAACGAACGAAACATCATCGCTCCCAGCAATGCTGCCTACTTGAACCAAGTGAGCCGCGACTGCGCTACTGCGAGGCTGACAGGAAGCGTGAAAGTGGGGGCACAGCCTCAATATGGCAAAGTACCAATCCTAAGCCGTGAGAAGGGACTCGGTATCGTCACTCGCCCCATCGGGATGGCCACTTTCCTTCTTTGTCTTCTTATTCTCGCCTTCCTGCTCAATCTTCGCGTCTCTCCTCTCCCGTCTCTGTCTTTCCTCCCTGTCGTCGACCCCTCTCTGTACATACTCTTCCAGAAAAGGCTTCAGCCCACCCCAAATCCTGTGCTGGAAGTTAGAGGGCCGGTACTCGACACACAGCCATTCCGTCGCCCTGAGCTGCTCTATACCACCATACATGTCTAGAGCTGCACGCTCATAGAGTCTCTTCTTAGACTCATCTGCCTCCGCATATGCTTTCTCGAACTTCTCAACAAAGGGCCTGGTCCAGGTAGGGGGTATAAATCTGACAGTGCCATAGATCTCGCCAGTGCCGATGATGAACTCCGGGTACACGGTTAGCCTAATAAGATCCAGCTCGTCGTCTTCATCATGTTGGTGATAATCTTTATAGCGGAAAGGGAATAGATTGTAGCCATTGTCAAGTATCCAGCATCCGGTTTGATCGACGTCATCGGCACCGAAGAAGGTATCTTTCCCGATACCGTTGCTTGCGCGTAGAAACTCTTGGTAGTCATCTGGAAGCTTTCCATTGAGAAGTGCGACACCGTAATCATCACAGTCATCGTCGGCCAAAGGCAAGGAGAGACGTGCTTCGAGGGCAGCAATTTGAGCTTCCGACGCGCCGGGCTTGAGAACCGAGGTGATATCGTCTTCACCGTCGTCTTTGCGTCGGGTGAAGATGTTGTTTTCGATCATCTGCACTAGCTCGGCGATCGACTTGGATAGATACGGGCGCGCAGGGCCTTCGATAGAACGTTGCTTGAAGAGGGCGCAACCCTCTTTGACGTATGCATCCACGTCTGCCGCACGCAGATCAAACATATCCCCCAGTTTCGCAGACGCGAGGATATCCCAGACGCCTGGACAATGCTCCAAGCCCTGGCGACGCTGGATCCATTCTCTGGCCTCGTCTCCGCTGATGTCGGGATCATCCCAACTGTCCAGCAAGTACTGGTATAGGTCTTTCATGTCGTTCTCGATCAAACTGGTAGCTAGACGCTCTTCGCCTGCAAGCAATGCAACCTGTATCACCGCGCCAAGTGTCATAGTCTCTCCCGGAGGCTGATAAATAGCATCTGGGTTTGCGTTCAAGCGTTCGTGCGCGTCGTTCACATCTTCCTTACTTAGCGTCCTTTCTTCTGCTTTCGTTGCCATGTGCCTGGGTAAACCCGTGGCACTGATGATCTCCGCGAGCGCGACATCTGGTTTGTGTGCCCATGTTGGGAAAGAATCGCTAGCTGACCAAGCCCCCTGCAGCTGCTTCTCGGTGGTGACTCTCATGCGACCGGCATATCTGCTGAACGTCGTGTCAAGGCCGTGTTCATAGATTGTATCGAGAAGTATGTTGGCTTGTTGAGGGAATCCAAGTACGAACAGATCCAGAGCTGCGTGTTGTGCTATTCGAGAGGAAGACGGATGCATACGACAAGTAAGGATGGACGTCTTCGACCAGGGTATGAGAGGCAGGGCGCGTGCCATGGAGTCGAAAGCGGCGTCCTAGGCGCTGCTGTGGGAAAAGATGAAGTGGCATTCTGGACCTGGGTTATATTTTGAAGACCATTCAAGCTGCTAGCCTTAGATGTCACCATGTGCCGATATCGTGGTGTTTGAGATTAGCTGCCAGGCTGCAAGCAGCATCCGAGGTGCGATGACATCATGCGCGAACTAGCCGACCTTGGAAGGCAACACCAGGGAGGCCTTCCAACATGACCGCGACTGTTCCAACGCGATACCATAAAGTGATTGAACCTACACTCATGCCATCAGTATGTCAATCTTTCCCAAAGGCTCTCGATGCGTGACCGTGGACGGGCCGTGTCGTCAGGTGACATCCACGGATGCTCGGCCTCGGGGGACTCTGGAAGGTACCCCGAAATGCGCTCGCGAGCCTCGCGCGGTCTAGACGATGCGCGCAGATCCGTAGAACTAATGCCAGGGACGTGTAGGCGACACTACTAGTCGTATGAGTGAGGTCGAAAGGAACGAACATTGTCGCTGCGTCCTTCGTCAGCAAAGCCACCGGATTGTGGCACAGCCGCGCGATTTAATCAACTGCCGCCTGGGCAAAGTGTGCCAATGTCGGAGGTTCCGTCGATCCTGCAGAATTGAGGTTTCCGCTCGCGTAGACATTACAGTTTCTCGTACGGAAAAGCGTCGCCACACATCACATGACGTGCTGAGAAATCAGGGTCAGCTCTGGCTGGCTCCAAAACTTCGGCCCGTGAAGGTGGCGCGGCGGCTCTTGTGGATCTGGTGGGGTCGGTCTTAGGGTCCGATCCACAACTCAACAGCGTTGGATTCGTCCGTTCGCCATGCTTTCATAAACCTTGAACTACGCAATCTTGATCGGTCTTCAATCAAGTGTAATGGCGACCATGCAATCGCTGAAAGACAGTCGCGCGACGACGTCCTGTACTGAGTGTCAACGGAGGAAGCAAAAGGTGACGACACTCCACATTGGCCCTGCATCTACCCCTTGAACTAATGACGCGGCTAGTGCTCGCGAGAATGGCCCTGCAATCACTGTCAGGCACGAAAAGTACCCCATCTTTGCCAATTCTCTGTCAAAAGAGGGCAGCAGGAGCCTTCTCCAGAGTCGTCTCGGTATGTAGATCCTCCTACCTACCCCGCCATTAGCGGAACGCGGTAGTAACAGCGATTGCGCAGTGAAAATTCGGCCTCCAGCATCAAAGGCACAAAACGAAGCGCTCCTGACTCTGCAGAGCCGCAATTTCTGTCGCAGGATGGCGAGCAAGAAGAGCTCGAAGATGGGCTGAAAGCGTGGGGGTACATGCCTGGTCATGTGCACTACAAGGTAGGCGGAGTGGAAGAGGTAAGACCATCCCTCAAAACATTGATATCAACTAACGCGTTCGAGAACGGTCCCCGAAAAGACTCACCGACAGAAAGCTCCGTTACGACGGATGTTCTCGAGAAAGTCCTTTCAGCCGTTCCGCCAAGATCAATAACGGGTAGGCACAAACATCGCGAGATGTCAACGACCTGTTCTCTAACCATGCGCAGATGCATTTGTTAACCACTTCCTCAATGTCGTCAACTACCGCTACACTGCAATATACGGGCCAACATTAGCCGAGCAGTATGTCCAATGGTGGGCAGATCGCGGTGCCGGCAAGCAACTTTCTCCAGAGTTCACCTGCCTGCTCCTGAGGATATGCGCCTACTCAGTGCAGTACCTCACACCCGCGCTCCGCAAGATGATTGAGTTTGAGTTGGCTTGCAACTGCCAGACTCTGACGGACCGGTTCTCCGACGCAGCAGAAGAGCTAAGCCGGAGTTTTGGAGCAGCGAGAACAAGCGTTGAGCGCGTGCAAGAGCTGTTTTTGAAGTGCGTTTGGTTGAAGGCCGAGTCCAAGATCGTGGAGTCGTGGCATGCGCTTTCGCGCACGATTCGGGAAGCGCAAGAGCTGGGCATCGATAAGGACGGAGGTATCGAAGGCCTGTGTGAATTCGATATAGAGATCAGAAGACGTCTCTGGACGTTGCTGTACATCTGGGATTGGTAAGTACAAATCCGCGTATGTTTGAAGCACGAGCTGACTCTCGCGCAGGCAAATGTCAGCATGGCTCGGCCGTCCAAACCTCATCGATCAAAAGAATCTCGACTTCAAGTTCCCCAATCTACGGCTCGACAAGTCGACCACGGAGCCAAACCTACTATCACCCTTCGCACACATTGCCCTTCAAGCAACCCTCGGCCGTAGGATCGCCGCTACCATGGGGAATGCCCAATCTGAACACGCCCTCTCGGACGAGCAGGTCTTGGCAATAGAAGCGGAATGCGAAAAGTTCATCGAGGAGCTACCCCCGATTTTCCGCTTCACAGACCCCGACACATCGTTCGATGAGTCCCATCCCTTCTTCGTGTTCCAACGCTGTCAGCTACATTGCGTCATCTTCGTGACGATGCTGAACTTCTTCAAACCCTACCTGACCCGAGAACGGCGAGACGCGATAGCCGACCAAGACGACGAGTTCCGGAAGAAAGGCGTCGACATCGCGTTGCGTCTACTGAAAGTGGCACGTCAGCTCTTCGACCACGAGTTCCCCATCAACGCGAAGTTCCACATGGTGGTGTTCGCGATCTTTGACACGGCGACCTTACTCTGCTCGGCTATTATCCACGACCGCGAACATCTCCTACCTCATCGCGAGGAAATTTTCGATGCAATCGAAAGCTCGCTAGATATGCTGCATCAACTCAGTGGGACGACGAAACTAGGCGCTACATCGTACAACTTCCTCTTCAAGCTCGTGCAGGCCACACCAGAGCTCTCGCGGTACTCATCGGCTAGCAAGCGACAACGACAGACTTCTTCCTCGGTACCCACGACGACACCGCCGGTGCCGGCGCACGAGCCTGCGCCTGTAGCGGTGATGCCACCGGTGAAGAACACAGCGCCACCGGAGCCGACTGCTGCGCCGATGGTTTCCAGTGCTGCTGATCTTCCGTCGATGACCATCTCGGATGAGCTGTCCTTCGACATCGATCAGTTTCTCGCTCAAAATCCCTTTGGCACGGTCGGCGATCCAGCTGCAGTCGATATGGGTGGCATGGAGCAGATCTGGGACTGGCAGGATCTGCATATAGATGTTTACGCGCAGGGAGAGCCGGATGGCTGGAACGCTACTGGTAATGGCTCTTGATCATGCTTGGATGGTGATATTGTCTGCGCTCGTACGCACTGCAGTCCGCGTCGCGTGCCTGGTTTTCGGGCCATTGTTCTACGTTCACACATTTCAGCTCTTTGACGTACATCTAAGCATATAGTAATAGCATACCATAGTCTTACTCACGCTGGCGCTCGAAAATACCTCGCCCCTAATGCGATATCCGAACCGCGCGCTGACGATTGGAATAGCCTTGCATCTGGCACACACAAAATGTCATTACGAATTTTCGCAGATTTAGACGTTCAGAAAAGGGCGGATAGCGTTGAAGTTAAGTGTCGCAGGGTGGCTCAACCCCGAAAACCTTCGGAGGCCCTAAGTCGCGGCGCCGCGAACATCGTCATGTGTGGCGGTGCAGGGAGACAAGCTTTTGTTTAGTGACTTCGTTTTTCCTTTGCACGTGGTGAGGGAAAAGCAAGGATGTTATTGCTGGTATACTCACTGCAACATGCTTGACCGATGGTCTAACCAATCCCTCAACACCATGTCAACAATCGACCATACGTTGTACCCACGCAATCAGAACGGGACTGATGTGCAACTCAGGCGGTTCCTCGCTTTCTCTGCCGACTTGGCCTCCAGCTCAGCGGCCTTGCGTTTCTCCGTGGGCCTCCTGACGCGCTTTGGGCGTTGCGGCTCGTCTGTTGCCAAAGCACTAGGAGATTCCAGGACTTCCTCCTTCATATTTGGCTTGGCCGATAGTCTCAAGATCAAGCGCGGATGTGTGGCACGTCGCTCAGGCGTCGTGGGAGGCATGATCGGAGATGGCAGTATTGCTCCGACACCGTAGTCTCGTCCGTCTGATGTCGATGTAACAGCCTGACTCTCCGTCACTAGAGGAGTTTCTCTCAGATCGTCCAGTCCGATCTCCGCCGTGGATGTCGAACGCGGTGTGTCAAAATACAAGACCTCCGGTTCTTGCCCTTGAACGCGTACCGCAGCGAAGCTGTTTTGCGTGCGCATCTTCCACTCGCATAACTCCTTCAAGACCTTGGCCTGATTGCCTAGCTCATGGCACTGCTTCATTGAAATCTCCAGGAGTGTGTTGTGTTTGTCCGCGAAACCTTGGTAGTCCCTACGCAGCGTGCTGTATGATGAGGAGAGGCTGTCAAACTGCTCTTCTAGGTCAAGAAAAGACTGTGCGCTGCTGATCTGTAGGTTATCAAGGTCTTTTCGGAAGACGCGAATGCTTGATTTGGGGTCTATCGAAGACATTCGACGGCTTCCATGGTCTTGGTCATCGTAGACTGTGGGTGGTGTGTTGTAACGGAGACGGACGATGCTACATGATGTTAGCAGGCCACTTCCCTGATCTGGACGTCCTCAACAACGTACTAATCCGCGTCATCAGAGAAGTATTGACGGCAGCTCTCCGTCACGGACTGTTCACTGTTCGATGGAGATTCGTATCCGATGATGGGGAATGTCTTGTCACCCGTGATGTATGGCTGCCAGTCGCTATCGCTGTCGGACGGCTCACATAGAGAGGAAAGGTCGATGACATCGTGCCGACACACCTCTTGGTCACAATAGTGATCATTGCGGGCTGCTGGCCATTTGGGCGTAGTTTCGACCGACTGGGATGCTGCAAAACGTTTCCGTTCTGCTAGTAGCGTGTAGAAGGCATCGACAGATTCAGCACTGTTCGGGGTGACGAGAGGTTCTGCGCCGCACATATTGGTAGCTGGTAGTAACAGATGATAGAAATGATGGTCGTGCTATTGCTGAGTGGTGTTTATGGCACTGTTGATGGAAGATGCTGGTGTATGTCACCCGAAGGAAGGCTGACCCATGATAGAGCCACAATGACGAGGGCTACTACCTCGTCCAATTTGAGACGACGTTCGCCGTTGCCAGTTGGTATGAAAACGCATCTCTTCTCGAAGCAGCCTCGACGCAAGGCTGGAGCAGTTGGAGTGAGGAGCGATGGAAAGATCGAATCAAACCTTATGTATCTTTGTAAGGCTGATACTAGGAAGATGCCGACAACAGGCGCAGAGTGCGCAAACACTCCTCAGTAACATGCATGCCGTCCTGCAGCTTTGCCGGTGGTGTCGCTCGAGAGATGCAGTCGGTGTCAGATCCAGGCGATACATGGTGGGAAGAACCGAAAGATTCTTGATCTTGCTCTCGCCAAGTAATGTGGTACGTAGGTTACATTCGGGTAACACTATAGTACCGAGGCGATACGGGGTCAACAGAAAGGTCCTGGATCCTTGAATCGAGCATGTCGCGTGACATTGCCCATTGTCGATGCGACTTGCTTTGGGGCAGGCCCACCTTCGCGCCTACTCGGCACGTGCTGCCAGGGAAAGTGTTGCATTCGGAGGAGACCGGTGAACTTACTGCAGTGGTTGGCAGGTGTGGAGCCGGGCAAGGGTCCAACAACCTGCCACAGTGAACGGCAGATTTCTCGTTGCAATTCGAGCGTTTCGGTCTCGGTCTTTCCAATAGATTAGCAGTGGCAGGCCGCGCATTCAGGGCATGTCGATCTCCCATCGATGTTGGGGTCGAAGGCATCCCGCGCGTTCTGAGATTGATATCTCTGGGACGTCATGCCTGATCCGGGCATGCGACGAGAACACTCGAGCCACCCCGCTTACTGTCGGTGTGATTAACGTCTGGCGATAATTTGAGGCCGGTCTTCTTAGCCATTTCGCGTGTGCGAAGCCTGCGAAAGTAAACGTAATCGGCACGTCTTTAGTCTAGTCGCGTTTCGGCACGCGGCAAAATTCGTCGGGTCCGCCACAAGCGAACAGCCTCGCGACGCGAGGTCAACATCGTAGTAGCAACGACGATCTGTGCTGGTAGCTGTCAATGTCGACCGATGCACCTGGTCTGTGAGCTGTTGTGTTCATCGAGGGCTCAGCGTGTAAGGTTCTGTCATTGCGCCCATCAGGCGCGCTGCTGCAGGCTCACCCACGCACAAGAAGAGAGACTGCAAAGCTTACCAGACCGATGGTATTAGCTAAGGCCAAGCCTAATAGGATCGAGCGAACCACAGAGGCGACGTGGGATGATCTTTGCAGTGAACGGCAGAGGAACGTGATGGGGTCTGATGCTTGGTCCACCAAGCACTACGTCACCGCGCGCCTTAATGCCGCTACCTTGGCGCACCGTACCAACGACTCCACACCATCTGTCCGTTCCAAAAGATTTTTTGACAGGGGCGGCGCCGGGGAGAGCTGGAGTATATGAGGGGCCATGACCCTCCTCCAGGACCGAGCTCGTGTAACTCTTGTCATCAATTTCCTGCGACCCTGCTGTCGCGGAAGCTTGCCATATCCAATATACAAGCTTTTCCAAGCCTCACAAGCCTTTAGCATCCTGCTTGGGTGAAGACGCCGTGACGGTTCGACACATAAACGACAACGCCACCAGATTACAGCGACACCGACGATTCGACGACCCTGGACAGCACCATCCCAATTGCGACTGCCCCATTATCGCACCCCTCTTTACCATTGCGCCAACCCCAAGCAACAACTCCACACCCATCCTCCATCGCGGCACCACCACCATCATTACGCCAAGATGGTCCGAACTATGTTTGTGAATCCCTTCAAGGCTCATCATGTCGACGAATTTCCCGGCGTCCATGTGCCTCTTGATGACTCGACCCATCGCGCTTCTGTAGCTTCCACCCACCCACGCGCCTCCCTCGCTGCAACAGAGAGAACGACCAAAGACGACAAACCAGAAGATGGCCTCACGCGCCCTGACAGTAATGCATCTAGTGGTGTTGTTAACCATGGCTTGACAGTCGCAGCATTGAAGGCAGAGATTGAAGCAGAGGTCGCTGCTTCGGATAACGACACGCCATATGACCGTACGTCGTGTGGCTTTTCCTATCATCTCCGTTAATTTTCACGGGGAAACAGTACTGATCTTCCACAGGCAAGTCCAAGGTTATCAACAAAGCCTTGCAGGATATGGGCATGGGCCGCTACCAATGGCAGCTTTTCGCTCTTTGCGGTGGCGGTTGGATGGCCGACAACTTGTGGCTGCAGGTGCGCACGTCCAATTCCTCATCAACCAACAGGACTTACCAAGATACAGGGTGTTGCTCTTACACTGCCACAACTCAGCGTTGAGTTCGGTGTCAGCGAGACGGAAGTCAGATACACCACGCTGGCGCTCTTCCTCGGTCTCTGCATCGGCGCTTCCTTCTGGGGAACCGCCTCTGACATTATCGGTCGCCGTCTCGCTTTCAACTTTACTCTTTTCCTCGCTGGTGTCTTTGGTCTTGCATCCGGCGGCGGGCCTAACTGGATCGGCACATGCGCACTCTACGCTTGCATTGGTCTTGGTGTCGGTGGTAACCTCCCAGTTGACGGCGCTTTGTTCCTCGAATTTCTGCCTCAAACATCGGGAAACCTCCTCACTCTCCTTTCCATCTTCTGGCCCGTTGGTAACCTGGTTGCCTCGCTCCGTAAGTCGATAACGTTAGCTGTACTAGTCATTTACTAACGATCCGCAGTGGCATGGGCATTCATTCCCAACTTCTCATGCGCTGACGGTACTCCCCTCGGACAATGCCGCATGGAAGACAACATGGGCTGGCGATATCTCATCCTGACTCTCGGCGCCATCACATTCTTCATGTTCATCTGCCGCTTCTTCCTCTTCCATCTTTACGAGTCACCCAAGTTCCTGTTGTCTCGCGGTCGCCAGGCCGAGGCCGTCGCCACCGTCTACGGTATTGCTCACTACAACAAGACGCACACTTGGCTCACCGAGGACATCCTCAACCAAATCGGCGGCGACCAGGAAGTCACCGGAGAAGATGTCAAGCTCAGCGTCTTCGAGATTGTCAAGCGTTCCCTCAGCCGTTTCTCGATGAAGCGCTTCAGGACTCTCTTCCAGGACAAGAAGATTGGTCTTACCACTGCTCTACTCTGGTTTCAATGGTCGACTATCGGTATGGCCTACCCGCTGTTCAACGCTTTCCTCCCACAGTACCTCAAGAACTCGGGTGGTGGAGTTGAGAATGACATCAGCATCGTCTACCGCAACTACGCCATCACAGCCATCGTCGGAGTCCCCGGATCCATCCTCGCCTGCTACACCGTCGACCTCAAATACGTCGGCCGCAAGGGCACAATGGCCATCGCCACCGTCATCACCGGTGTCTTCGTCTTTCTCTTCACCATCTCTTCCGACTCCGACTTCCAGCTCGCTTTCACTTGTCTCGAGGCTTTCTTCCAGAACATCATGTACGGTGTCTTGTACGCATACACACCTGAAGTCTTCCCTGCCCCAATCCGTGGCACTGGTACTGGAATGAGCAGTTTCTTGAACCGCGTTGCTGGTCTTTGCGCGCCTATTGTTGCTATCCAGGCGGGTGGAAGTAACCCCAAGGCGCCGATTTACGCCAGTGGTGGATTGTTTATTGCGGCGTTCTTCAGTATGTTGGTGCTGCCTATTGAGACGAGAGGCAAGCAGACTTTGTAGATGGTGCATATTGAGCACTTGACGGCAGGACCGTATAGCGGGGTTACATTATATCACCGCTAAGAAATGACAACATTGAATACCGTATCAAAGTTTCTGCTCATCGTTTCTCTAACATACCACTAATACCATGCCTGTAACTGTTCATGTACGCACTGTCCTATCACAGCCTCGCCCTCACCTCCCCCAACCTCAAACTCCACCCCATCAACCACCTCTCCACCAACTCCTCCGTAACATCTTCAACCTCCGGCAGCATGTTCCTCGCATTCTCATTCCTAAAAACCATCGCCTCACCTTCCCTCCCCTCCCTCCCCTCCATCAAAAACGCATGCATCTTGAACTTCTGCGGGTCCAACATCCCCAACCACTGCGGCAGACTACATTCCCTAACCTCGAGTCCAAAACGCTCCACCAGCACCTTTTGCAGCAACGCCCAAGGCGCGGGACGGGGGTGCATCATGTTATAAACCTTGACATTGTCTGCAGATGTGCTTTGTTGGGATAAGGTGACGTTGGCGATGCCTTCCGCGAGGGTGTCCACCGGAATCCAATCCACAGCATTCATCCTTACGGGCCAATACCCCAGTTTCTGGCTTGTCTTGAAAATCACCCACAACCAGCCCTGAATTGGCCACTGCGGCGCATTGGGTATCGCGGATGATGCACCACCGATCTGGCCCGCGCGTACAATAGCCACGCGTAACCCGTGCTGTTGGCCCGCGCGGGCGAGAAGTTGCTCCGCGAGACATTTACTCTGACCATAACCCGTATTCGCTGCGCTGGCGAAGTCCCAGGAGGGGACTTCGGGGATGAGCGGGGTGGAAGGGTGCTGGGTTGGGTGGTTCATTATCGAGCAGTTGGTGGAGATGAAGGTTACGCGTGGGTTTATGGGGCTGGCGATACATGCCTCGACAACGTATTGAACAGCGTTGAGGAGGGGTAAGTAGCCGATAAGAGGCGTCGCCCAGTTTGCGTTCCACGCATTAAACACGATTTCTGAGACGCTAGTTGTGAAGTGTGTGTATTGGGTGGGGGATAGACCGAGGTTAGGGAGTGTGATGTCGGTTGTTAGGAAGGTGAGGCGGGTAAGGTCTTCGTTGCTGATGTGGGTGAGAGACGAGGTGGTGCGTTTTTCTGCGTCTTTACTGCGGTTTAGGCAGAGGATGGTGGTGCGGGGGTGCTTTTGGAGGAGAGAGGCGGTGATGTAGGGGCCTAGGAAGCCTGTGGAGCCGATGAGGGCGATTGTGTCTTGTTCGGTCATTGTTGGCTGTAAGGGTATGATGCTGTGTTTGATCGGAACGGAATTCTTGATATCTATGATCGGAGCGTGGGAACACTCAAAAGTTGTCCATTGACACTATTACCTACGCGAGTAAGTGAGGGATGAGTTTGGTACGTGATGTGAGGTACAGCTTCGTTTGCAGCTTATACTTGAAGAGAGCGGTCGGGAATTGAGGTCACCTCGACGGTGATGTTGAACATGCCGTGCAACACCCATTGATGGGTAATAAAGGGGCGCCCTGCTGATGGTGATGTGAAGCCCAATACTCAGCCTCTCCAATGAATCCAATGCTAGATACACACTGGCTGTCTACAATTGACATGACTTGATGCCGAGTCCTCCGCGGATGCGTGCCAACTTCTCGTAGGAGCGTAAGGGGCCCAGCTATGGGTGGTGATGTGCGGTCAACTGCATGCAATACGTATTGATTGTACCGATGTGTGCGAAGGATGCCGCGGAATTACATCGATCGCGCATACCGTTACTGTAGCCTTGTGCCATTTGCCCTTTGCCCTCAGTTCGCGTAGAGCGTGGCTGAAAGGGTAGGCCACTATTGAGTGACACACGACAGGGCTTTGTGTGGCGTTGCTCCAACTGCGTGGTGGAATCCTGTTAGGCGTTGAGTATGGCGTTCCCCCATATCCACGATACGGCCTGCAAGGTCTAGATCTAGCGCGATAGTAATCAGACTAGGCTGAACATTTAAAGGCGTAGAGCGTACGTCGCCATAGGCTAGGAACGAATGAGGAAAAGGTCTATCGTCGACGATCAGTTCACATCGCAGCATCTGCCGTTGTACAATATGCCAGTATCCGATACGCGACGGTTCGCATGAGTGGGTAATTGTGGGCGCAAGGGTGACCCAAGGCTGAGGCACGGAAAAGGGAGATTTGAGATATCCCTTTGGTCTGATGGTGTAGCAATGCGGCTCCACAATCGCCACGCCCTGCAAGCCTCGACTCCTTACCTCTCTATACCACATGTTGTCTACGCCAACCGCAACGGCTGCCGTTTTGGTCGAATGATGTACTCCGCAGCGGCACAGGGAAATAGCTTCGAAAAGCCGTGAGGCATTGCCGCGCTTGCCATCGCCTTTCTTGAAGAAGAAGCTTGCCCCGAGCTGCCCTCGACTGAGCGACTGTCCGCGCTATCGTAGACTTTCCCGTGCCGACCATGCCGCTCAGCCAAAATATAGACTTGCCGTCCTTGATGTTCGTCCATATTGTTGTCTCGTCTAGCAGCTCGGTGCGGGTGTTCGATACACATCGTGCATTGTGCTCTTCGCCGTAGGAATTGGAGGAGGCACCTGTTGCGAAAGGCAGTCTGGCTAGATCCAGCTTCGGGTCGTCGTGGGCAGACAGAGCAGAGCAGCCAGGCCGCTGTCAGGCTGGACGCAAAACACCACTCAAAATCATTACATTCGACTCATTCCGAGACGAGCGCGAACACAAAAAGATCTTGTCAGGCTTGAAAGTACTGCTGCCGTTCGTTGTCAGCTGCCCAAGGCGAGATGAGAGTACTGGCACAGGCACGCGGAGGGCATTGCATCCGGCACTAGTCCAAGAACGCTTCGGAGCTACGTTTCGCCGACGCCCGCTAGTGCGTAATCCAAAGATGAGCGACCCCCGGGGCGCACCATGCCAAGATCATCCCCAATCGCGTGCATTGCGATATGTCTGTTTGAGCATACTGTTGATTTGCTAGACAAGATACACTACTACGACACCACTTGATTGCCTCTACATAGCAATTGAGAACGTCCATCAACCACCCGGCACGTTGCTTCCTGAAGAGCGTGGTCGCCCTACATACGCGAATTCACGCTGCGACGCTCGTTGTGCACCCCAGCCTCCAGGCTCTAAAAAGTCACTTTGCTGCGACGATGGCATCAACATTCTCGCGACGTCTCGATCGAACCCGAACCCCCGCACTGGCCTATCGCTGACATTGCCCGACCGCAAGGACACAAATTCCCCACGATCGCGATACACCAGCGACCCAAGGTTCAGCGTTTTGTTTGCACTAGTCATGAGCAACTTGAGCGCTGGACCAGATCGCTTACAGTGTACCAGGTTTTGAAGCTGATCAACGACACCAATGATCTCCTTGTCCCAACCACGAAGCGGAGTCTCGAAATCGGATATGCCGTCTATGATGCAAACGATCGTCTTTGACTCGTCCATGTTGCCCACGATCGACCCGAACAGATACACCAAAGCTGGGACGTCGCATTGCGATACTGCGTTGTAGAGATTCTCCTCCAATGGATCTAGCTCGACGTCCGGTGAGTCAGGATAAAGGAGCAGCTGAGTGATGAGGCTGCGTACAAGCCCAGATGGTCCGCCGATCACGTCCTGTTCAACCCTGGTATGACTGCTGCAAAAGAAGTGCAGGACTATACTGGAGCCTGTCTGGGCGAGCGTGGTTGCCAAAGAAGCACACAGGACGGACAACGGAGATATCCTTCCGATACCATCGTCTCTGCAGTACCCATCAACCAGGAGTGCTCCGGAGGACGACTGACCAAGCCAGTTCTTGAACTGCGCGGTCGTGAGCAGCCATCGCGCCTTGCCGAGGCCCTTAGCTCGTAAAGAGTTGCTCTGTCTCAAGATACGCTCCGTCTCGCGAATTTAGTATTCGAGGTCCACGCCGAGTATCCACAGAAGCTCTTCGATTGTCATCAAGATCGTTTGCTGAGCAAGACTTTGCTCCTCCTCCGCGATAATCTCCGTTCTAGCAATTTGTTGGAGAGGCTGGCCTAAAGGTGAATGAGCTTGCGACAGGGTCCATATCTGTGGGCTCAACTTACTCGTTCGATACATCAATCCCGAGGCTAACTTGAAAAACTCAGTCTGAACTATAGCAGCAACATCGTTCTTGGATGCTACCGTCGACAGTAACTCGCTCAGTCTCAAACGTCCTTGTTTGTACTCGTCTTTCAACTCTTGACATGTCTTCATCACAGTCTTGACACCCTGCGATACTTCACAAAGTTGAGAACGCGTTGTGTGCACTTCGATACCGATAGCAGAAGTACCCTTGTGGATATCTTGCAGTCTTCGTGCGTTTAAAATGTCGATCCGACTTTTCACCCCGGCCTTGGCGTTCTGTATGTGAAGATCGAGCTCCTTCAATACGACTGCTTCGTGGTCCGGCAGTCGTGTCTTGATACGGCGGAAGACTATTGAAGCTGAGGGGCTGACGAATCTTATCGAATGGGGCAAAACTTACGCGACTCATCTTTGCGATACCGAAGCAGCATCTCAATAAGCAATTTCAGGGAATCAACAATAACGCCGTAGAGATCTCGCGTCTTCTCCTTGAGTTCGTCATCTTGAAATGACTTATACATCTCGGCTGTCGCTTTGAGAGTATCAACAACGTCTGCGAGTAGCTCGAGTATCTTCTCTCGATTCTCGATGCGTTGTTCCCAGGCCTGGATAGACGATCAGCTAATATAGAAATCCGCATATAGAGCAAGGGTACCTGGAAGATGAACGACAATCCTCCACGCAAGACACCAAGGCCATGGTCTTCTGGAATTATGAAGCAAAGAGAGTTGAGTGTGGCGGCATCTGCTTTATTGTTCCGAATGAAACTTCGGATGGACCCTTTTGGAGCTTTGGCGTCGTACGCCACTTTCAACGCGTCGATCTGCTCGAAAACATCATTCCAGGTACAACTCTCGGTTTTGCATCCAGGGAACACTGCACTGGCCTCTTTGAGAACAGCTCCAAGCTCGCTTTTCAGGTATGAGTTTTCTCGTTGTTCAAGCGTTGGGGTGCGACTATTGTAAACTCACTTGCTCGGTAGAGTCCTCCACTCTCCACGTTGACGGTCGTATTGGGTAGGCACAGAAAGTGCAGAATGCATAGCACCGCCGGTGGTTGTCTTGAACGCTTCAAACGTCCTAATTTCGTCGTCGTCATTCATTACTTCCTTGACGCCTTTTGGAGGCAACAGCATGTTTGAGAATTTTCTCATTGTCGAGTCCGATTACTGCGATGTGAGGGCTTGAATCTCAGGGTTGTCGAAACTCTTTTTTTAATCCGTTGCCAGCTGCACATCGCACACCTTCAGAGAATAGCTAGCACACCAACTTGCTCAGCCCCAATACAATACGCCCCACCAAAGAAGCCTTCGTGCAGCTAATCCAATATCGTTTGTCGAACGTCGGTAGAATGCAGATAGTAGTGCGGACATTGCATTTGCCATGTCAGCGCCGGATCGGGATATTTGAACCGAAGGCTTGAGGGTGACTTTAGAGTCAGATCTTACCGCGCGAGATGGGGGTTGACAGTCTACAGCAGGGCCAATCAGGTATGTGCCGTTATCAGGTCGGTCTTCAGCAGTTGGGCTGTGTGAACGCCGGATATGGAAGGCTCTGCGAAAGGTGTGCTTGCCCAAGGCTGACACCGATAAGGTTGGATACAAGGAATGGCAACTAGTGGCCAGAGTTCTCGGCGATGCAAACGGCAAGAGCTTCATTCTTTGCGTAGCTCATGGACTGATCGGTATCGCTCGATCATTCCTGAAGGTGTGTAAGAAAGCCTCTTCTCCAGGAAACAGTTCGCAGCTACCACACTCGCTTAGCCTAACACGGCAGCAACTGCAATACCTGGCCTACAGGTATATGCCACAGCCTATCACCAAATTCCCTCGCACTACCTCTGATACACATCGAAACTGATTCTTCTCGCGCAATGCCTCCATGCGGCGTTTGGCTTATTGGATTAGCCACAGTGTCTCGAGATCTATACTTGGCTCTTCCCAGGCCGCACCTTGACCGGAACTTACTGGACACTCCTCGTGACGAAGTGGCCTTCAGGCAACTCCAATCACATATCGATAACAGTTGCTACGGGTGAGAAGCATATGCCCCACACGCAGTCAACATATATTCTGCAAGCATGGCGCCTTGTGTTGTGGATAACCGCCTTCAGCCTCCAGTACCATGAACGAAGCCTCTCGATCTTCCTAGCAGAATCTTGTCGTCTTACTTGTCGTTTTGTTGTTAAACTGGCCGTTATATTCTTGCAATTATTCGCTACTGCACACCTTGCTTCCCGTCCAAGGCCTGTCTCGTATACCCACGTTGCAAGCAATCGACCTTCAGCCCATTTGCGCCAAACGACATGATGGAGACCGCGTCTCCGATGGCGGTGAACGTGGAGCAAGAACTCAAACATCCAGCCCTGGACACCGTACGCCAAGTATCCGACCCCGCCGAATTTGACCTGGCTACGCCAGAAGAAGTCTCGAACAAAGATTCCAGAGAGGGCGATGCCATCGTTGCACAGCCTGAATCTGAATCCGTGTCGCTCGACCAAATCAACCGGAGTATCGGGGACCTCACAAGTTCAATCAAAGAGCTAGTCACTTCCAAAACAAATCAGACACCGACAGCGATGCCTTTTCATCCTAGCGTGGACCTTTTTGAAGGCCCGCACGCAGTCATTGGAGACGATGGGGACGGATTTGCTGGAGAAGGGCCGAACAGTGTGGCACACTCAGAAAGGATCATCCCTCAAGTTCGAGAGTGTAATTGGGAACAGTTCAAGAACAGATACGATGGTGGTGAAGAGGTTTACGCTTTGGAGGTGCTGATTGCTGGTGATTCACTTCCACGTCAAATGGAGGATGAGGATGCCAAAAGGATGCACATCCCTGGACGTATGCCTGAACCTCCGCCTTTCCCTGCGGACCCGACCACCACGATCACAAAGCACGGCCTAGCCCATAGCGAAGTGCGCAGAGGCAATTGGATTCAACAGGTCCGGATCAATTCCAAAGCCGTGATGAAGATCCTTGGGAAGTTCAGTGATGCCGACAAAACTTGGGAAGGCAAGCCACACACATTTCTGCAGCCTTTTCGTCATCTCCTCCACTTCCACGAGAAGATGAAGGAGGAGCTTCAGATCATCGAGACGAATATTGCAGGCTCATCAGTACCACCTGAGACAAATGTCACCTCACAAGATGGGATCAAGCTGACGCGCACGGCGTCTGCTTCCGTTGCCGACGATGAAGACACGAGCAATGAGAAAAATAACCATCCAGACGATCTGGAATCGTTGTATTTGAAGAAAGAAACGCTTGAAGAAGTTCAATGCTATGTTGACTTTGTGGAAAAGCAGCTGCTACCTGTACGCCAACAGCTCCATAATGCAACCGCGCCAGAAGTACCCAAAGTAAGCTACGAGGATCTGACCTATCTCTTTGAACCCGGTGATCTTGTGTATGTGCCGAATTCTGGCCAACAAGGGATCAGCGCAAATGCGACCACACAGGAGATCCGCAGGGTATTTCGGGTTCACGTCGGCTACAATAAGGAGTTGCTGACCGGCTGCGATTGCTCCCTTTGCAAGGTACACAAGTTCACGTCAGTACAGTCGTACTACTTGGACTATGATGGAGAGGGATACGGCTGTGTGATGACTCCAATCCACTTCGATCCATTTCCGGGGAAGAAGTCTGTTACGGAGCTGCCGTGCTACCCTCTTCGATTCGTAGAAGATCGGGAAACGAAGCTGAAACACGCCGAGGGTGATGGGTCCAGATTTGTGGAACACATCACTAAGCGATACGGCTTCTATAACGGATGGTCAGTCATCAAAAGCCCTGCCGGAGACGACCTTGAAGACGCCAAAGGAGACAGGATTAAGAGCCCAGAGCATATCGAGAGCGACGTGTTGGTGGACTTCACGGAAGCTTCCAACGTATACCCGAAGTGGAAACCCGAGCTGAAAACACGAACTGAACAGTCATACACGCTAACACTGGTTAGCGACCTGACTTCAATCATCACATGGAAGGGCTCTGACCGCAAAGACTTTGTTCGAGAAAGCTCTGACAGTTTCATGGATGACAGTTTGTTTGAGTACCTGGAGTTCAACGCTTATATCAAGCGCGATGCCTTTCTGACAAAGCAGCATAGCCAAGATCCTCCTACTGGCGAAGATCTGGCGCTTCTGCCACGCCGAATGTTCGCGTACGCTGTATGGGACCGCAAATTCGTGCACATCGACTCCCGCTATCTCAAGCCCGTGAGGCAGCAAGGAAAGGAGGGAGAAGCATTCACGGACCTCCAGATCGAGGACAAGAACAAACGACTCATCGAATCGCTTCTGAAATCGCACTTCAGAAAGAAGAAGGACGAACAAGAAGGGACAGAAGTTCTCTCGCAAGACCTTATTCGAGGAAAAGGTCGAGGCATTGTCATCCTCCTACATGGTGAGCCAGGTGTTGGAAAGACAGCCACAGCGGAGGCCGTCGCTCAGAAATACGAGAAGCCGCTATTTCCCATCACCTGTGGTGACCTCGGCTTCACCCCAGAAGGTGTCGAGAAGTCGTTGAAGGAATTCTTTCGCCTGGCCCATCTTTGGGATTGTGTTCTATTGCTCGATGAAGCCGAAGTCTTCATTTCACAAAGAGAAAGGAGTGATCTCCAAAGGAACGCTTTGGTATCCGGTAAGCTGTAGTCACATTGCAAACAATGGCACTTTTACTCACATCAGCATCAGTGTTTCTGCGAATGCTCGAGTATTACAACGGTGTGTTGTTTCTCACAACCAATCGAGTTGGGGTTCTTGACGAAGCTATCAAGTCTCGAGTTCACCTCCATCTGCGATACAACCAGCTCAACAAACCGCAGACAACACAGATTTTTAAGCACAACATCACTCGACTCAAGAACATCGAACTTCAACGCCAGGATCCAGCTGATCGCTTATTCATTCTTGAGAGCGAAATCAACGAATTCGCGCTGACCCATTTCGACGAGACGGCCGAGTCTGGCGTAGGTCGATGGAATGGTAGGCAGATCCGGAACGCATTCCTGATCGCTGCTTCACTCGCGCATCTCGATGGTGATGACAATCCCGGCATGCAGAAACAGCTCAGAAAGATGCATTTTGATACTGTCGCCCAAACGACCAAGCTGTACGATAAGTTCAGAAGTTCGACCTTGAACGGGGATGACAGTTATCTTGCCATGGATCGCGGTGAGCGACATGACACGTTCGAACAACGTTCTCATGTAGCTATGCCGAGTAGCCCATATGAGCAGCCTTCGTATGCCCAGCAGCATCATCGCAGGCCTCCCGGCTCCTATACTGTGCCGACCACTCAGCATGAACGTGCAAACACTATGGGACCCCCAGGACACATGCCCAAGCCTGCTACGCCAGTATCATATGAGCAAAATCCATCGGATGGAATGTTTAGGGGTGCGTACGAAGCCGGTTCAAGATCGTCTATGGGAGGAGGAGAGTGGCAGCAAGGGCAGTATACCAATCAGCAATACTGATAGAGGAACAACGTTGGCGGGTCCCTATCTAGCAGATGGCTCAATTTGTACCTTTCTGAGATGCTGATAGCTTTCTTTTACACCCTATTTATTGCTTCCTATCTTTCGGCTAGCTTAGCTTCCAATATACACGACAGCATCTGCCGTCGTACGGCCTGTCATTACCCGATACGTTACGGTTCGCATGTGAAGATCGTGATGAGAAGCGCAAGGGCGTGTCGAGCCTAAGGCGTAGGAACGAGAGAGTCGTAGTGTGTCCCTGTCCTGATGATGTAGCGACGGGTGGAAAGACAGGGGAATCTAAAAATTGGCCAAGGCGGGCTCCACAACTGCTACGCGCTGCAGGCCTCGACCCCTTACGTCTCCGTCCCACATGTTGTCTACAACCACCACGACGGCTGTTGCTTTGGCCGAATATCATTCGAGGAGAGTAGTTTCTATCCGTCTGTCGAGTCAGCAAATGACACGGAAAGCACACACTGCAACGCGCGACTGCGGCCGGGGTCTTTCCCCGCATTTGGCTACCGAGGCTTCAACACCATGAAGTTTGGCAGCTTGAGCACGCAAAGCGATGCGTAGCCTCTTGAAATCACGAGAGCTAACATTGTAGATCTTACTAAACGATTTACTTTGATCTGGGTAGCCTCGCATCGTCACCGACGTCGTAATCGCAATACCCAAAGCCCTAGACACCATGACACTGGGCGAATACACAAACCTACGCGTCTCCCGCCACGACCGCGTCTTCGTCATAACCCTCGCAAAAGCCCCCGAAAACCGCATAAACGTCGCCTTCGCGCAAGAAATAATACGCGCACTCCGCGACATCGAGCGCGAACTAGGCGCCGACTCAGAAGGCTGCGTGATAACGCGAGGAAACGACGAGAAGTTCTGGTGTACAGGTCTCGAGTTAGACGAGAGCGACAGAAATCCTTTCGCCAACAGCGATGGTTTCTTCCCACTGCTAGCCACCTTGCTCGACTACCCGTTCCCCACTATCGCGTTATTGACGGGTCATACATTCGGCGGCGCCTGTCCCTTCGCCCTCGCACACGATTACCGCATCATGAACTCCTCGCGCGGCTTCTTCTCTATGCCGCCCGTAAACCTCGGTTTGCATTTCCCTGGCATCGGGTTCCTGCCGCGGCTTAAGCTCCGCCCGCAGATTGCGCGGAAGATGCTGCTTGAGGCGCATCGCTGGACGGGCAAAGAAGCATACGAGGATGGTATTGTGGATGAGATTGCGGAGCCGAAGGTTATGCTTGAGGCTGCGCTGAAGAAGGCGAGGGATGTGCAGGGGAGGGCCAAGATGGGGGTTTATAGTGTTTTGAGGAATGAGCTTTGGGGGGAGGCGGCGGAGAAGATTAGGGGGATTTGTTATGTGCATGGGAAGAGGGTTACTGCGCCTGCGAAGGCGAAGATTTAGAATTGTCGGTTTCTCTGACTGATGATTATCGTTATCAATCTAGACTGGTTTACTGATCATGTCTTGGGATCGTCTCCTTGTTGGGTAGCTGGTTCTTTCCGCAGTTCGCGTGGGCGTGCCTCATTTCGCCATGGATCCGTGCGTCATCCCATCGCGACTTCCTTTCGCTTCATCTCACTCCACCTTCCTTTCGCCTCATCACATCCCCAAACACCCCTATATGTCGTTGCTTCATCTTTCACCAATCCCTTCAGGTATCGCAGGACGGTCGCTCACGTTGACGAACCCGTTGCGACAAACAAAGTACGTCTACCGAACGCACGAGAGTCAGTCGCGATGTAATCTCAGAACGCTACTTTGTCTCCACGGAAACCGGACCGAAAAAATGCGCGTATCAGGTCATCTATAATCTTGGATATCAGTATATACAAGTGTACTTGTGTAATGGTAGATTCTATCTATCTGCCGCTGGCCGTCAAAGGCTAAATGTGTCACTTCATCTATCGGGCCCTGGCAATTCCCATTCAATTTGCATCAACACCAAGAGGCTCAACGCCGCAACGTGCAATTTATTGGACCAGGCTACTTCAACTCCAGTTGTGGTGGTTGTTCGTACGTCCCATACCAGTAAGGAACGGATTGGTTACGCCTGATCAATCCTGGGTTGAATTGAGGCTCAAAAACCAGGAACGGGGGCCCAGGCAACTACGCATCTGCGCTTTCCGAGACTTTTGTAGAGCACACGCGAAGACACGCCATCATGCAATTCTAACAGCAATTATGAGCGTGGAGCATTCTGCCGCAAGCGGGATGCAGCAGCAATATACCACCAACGTGGAAGCGGATCCAACTCGCAACAAGAAGTACCGCCGTTCGTACTGTGGGTCATCATAATGCCTTCTAGAAGCTTATCGCATGAGCGGATGACGAACACACTCAGCCGACGATCATCGTATGATGCGCATTGCGTCTCCTAGCATCGGACGAAGGGTGAAGTGCCGCATATTCATAAGCGCTTTGCGGCTATCCGCACAGTCTTCGAGATGCTGGTACAAAAAACGAGCACATCTTTTGTCCGGTACGAGCCGCGTCCTCCTCAGGATTGAACTCTCCGATACGGTATAACGTCATCATCTGGTAGAGCCTACGTGTTTCGCCGACGATGAGGGTAGGCAGGCTGTTATTGACGCTTGTTGCTGTCAGTCATACAGGTACTTGCTCCCATACACACACGTACTTCATTCACTTAATTGACGCTATTGTAGCATGCGGCCAAACGACTAAGCGGTACTGCGATCTGGAAACCTCGATATGCTATTCCGGGTGGACTGGTACGAATGGCATTACCTTCGGTGTCGCTCTACCCCAGTCAAAAGCTGCACCTTTCGATACTGTCTTGCAAATTGTGTCGCCTATCAAAAATGGATGGGTCGGATTCAGCTGGGGTGGGACGATGCCATATGTCCCACTTACAGTCGGATGGATGAACAGTGCATCGAACACCTCCATCTACTCGTCCAGAATGGCCTTCGGACTGAGCTTACCACAGCCTTATGCCGAAGCGGAGTACTCGTATATCAAAGGCACCGGATACAACGCTACCCATTGGACTCTGACTGTGCGGTGCAAGGGCTGCTCCCAATGGCACGATGTGGACGGCAATCTGGTTTCCATCGACGGGAATGCATCTGCGCAAAAGTTCGCCTATGGCTTGTCGAGTAGACCACCTGCTGAACCGGCGAACAACAGATCTACCTTCAACGTGCACAATTCTTTTGGAAACTACCGAATTGACCTCACCCAAGGTCAGAATGCGAACTTCGACGAGTTGGTTGCTGCGAATCTCGTCAATGATGCTCCACCAGCATCAAGCAGCACCCCAGTACCGAGCTCGGCTATCAGCACAATATCAACTACGATGAGCATGAGTACAGTCACTTCGGGATTACCGCAACCAACCCAGACAGGAATACCTGTGTCGTGTCCTGATGTTGCAGAACTTGCATTTTCTGCCAACACAGCGAAAGGATGGAGGGCGACGAAGGTCGCAGGAGGACTGACCCAGCCAAGAGGGCTTATATTCGATAACGCTGGGAACCTGCTTGTCGTTCAGAATGGAATGGGTATTACAGCTCACAAAGTTGCGCCAAACGGTTGCCTCACCTCGACCAAGACCGTCATCACTCAACGGAATCTCAACCATGGAATTGTGCTCAGCCACGACGGGAAGACGCTGTTCGCTAGCTCTGCGACTTCGGTGTTCTCATGGTCATATGATGCAACCACCATGAGCGTATCTGAGAACGCAACAACAGTCTTAACAGGCATGGACAGTAAGGGGCATGTCACCAGGACGCTAGCGATTCCACCAAAATATCCGAATCTCCTTCTCGTCTCACATGGGTCGAACGACAACTTCGATTACGGTTCTGCGGATATCGCAACCGGCCGTTCTTGCATCAAAGTATTTGATACAACCACTATCCCCACGGATGGCTACGACTACCCAACCGGTGGGTACCAGATGGGCTATGGGCTCCGCAATGAAGTCGGTCTAGCATTCGATGCTGATGGCATGCTTTGGGGTGTCGAGAATTCTTCGGATGAGCTGCATCGCACTATTGACGGGATATCCGTGGACATCCATACCGATAATCCAGCTGATGAGATCAACTACCTTGGAGATCCATCCAAAGAGAACACAGACTGGTATGGGTACCCCACCTGTTATACCGTCTTCAACCCGGAATCGATTGCAGACAAACCATTCACGATGGGCGATCAGTTTGTCCTAGAGCCCAACGCGACCTTCACAGACGATACCTGTAAGACCCGCAGTATACCACCGCGTCTTGCTCTTCCGGCGCACTCCGCACCCCTTGATGCGAGCTTCAACAAGAACTTCACTAGCATGTACATTACCCTCCATGGATCTTGGAACCGCAACCCTTCGATTGGATACAAGATCATTGAAGTGCCATTCACCACAGGCGCCAACGGCTTCGGACCAAAAGCGTCCGTGAATAGTACACAGGCTTGGGCTGACATCTTCTGGAATCCGGATGTGGAATCCTGCTCAACTACGCAATGTTTCAGGCCTGTGAGTATTGCGCAGGATGGCTATGGTAGAATGTATGTGACTAGTGATAGCGGGGCGGAGGGGGAGATGATTATCATTGGAAGGGAGTAAATAGGGAAATGTGTGGGATCATGGCAGCTCTTCGCATTCGCTTAATGTGTCTTTATATTAGATTCGTCCGTCTGCTCCGTCTACCAACCTTTCGGAATTCTCACTAGCAGTCTGTCTGCCTGCCTCGGTGCTTTCCACAATCGCTATTTGACATCGCGCCTTGTCTCGTGAACATCGAGGTGTTCAGGCACCGTTCGCTAGAACATACCGAGGTATCTGGCCTTCGGACGTCTTGAGTTCCCGAGAATTGGGGACTTGTAGCGTCGTCCAGCCCTACGAAAGTTTCCGATAAGGCAGTACAACTTAGCTGGTGATCATGATCTGCGGGGTACATGTGACTCGGCCTCTCAAATCAACTCTCCAAGCATCTCACCAGGCGTAACCTGTCTCGCGCATAGTGGTCCAAAAGGAGTCAACAGAGCGAGTCATGCCTGTCGCACACAAGTCATGTTTCCTTTTGTGGCAAGGTGAGCGGCGTGCGGAAAAAAAGCAACTAAGGATCTGCCTCGGCAAAAAACTCGGTGACGTATTTACCGCTTCAACAACACTAAGGTTGCGAACGACACCCCCAATCGCACGGCGGTGAAAGGCGGCCGTGATGGACTAGATGATGGACGAATTGTCTAGTGGTGGGGTAGCGTGCGCAACGTGTGGCGTCGCACGATGGGGGTGGAGCCACCTCGGAGGTTGAGGTCTGAGGTGGTTAGGTACAAAGGTCGACATGCACCGGCTCCCCTGGCCATTGCCCACCACTGACTTGCTGTCATAGCTTTTGTATTCGTCGGACGCTTCACATAGATCCGAGTCACGAAGCCGATTGAGAGACTGTACACTTTACCTGCCACCTCTCCACCTCCCCACGTCGCGTACCTGCGCCGGCACCCTTTCTCCACCGCAAGCACCGCCAGCAGTCAGCACACCGGCCCGCCATGATCGACTCGTACTTCGATGTGTTAGTAATCGGCAGCGGCCTCAGCGGCATCAACTCCGCATACCGCATCCAAGAGTCGCTGCCAGACGCCAAGTTCGCCGTCCTCGAAGCCCGCCACGAACTCGGAGGAACATGGTCGCAATTCAAATACCCGGGCGTACGCTCGGATTCCGATCTGCATACGCTGGGCTTCCAGTTCTACCCATGGAGGGCGAAGAACCCCATTGCGAGCGGCGAGAGCATCATGAGCTACCTGCAGGAGACAGCGCACAAGTTCGATCTGGACAAGAAGATTCGGTATAGACACAAGGTTATGAAGGCGGATTGGAGGAGCGAGGAGCAGCGGTGGAGGCTTGAAGTCGAGGTTGGGAATGATGTTGGGAGAGAGCCAAGGACTGTGGTGTACTGGACCAAGTGGCTGATCACTGGTACGGGTTACTACAACTACGACACCCCGCTGAAGGCGAATATCCCTGGTATCGACAACTTCAAGGGCAAGCTTGTTCACCCGCAGTTCTGGCCTGAGGATCTGGATTACAAGGGCAAGAAGATGATTATCGTGGGTAGTGGCGCGACTACTATTACCATGATGCCTGCGATGGTGGATAATGGTGTGGGCAGTGTGACGCAGTTGCAGAGGAGTCCGACGTATATCATGAGTCTGCCACAGAAGGACCAGGTATGGTTTGAGAAGTGGGCGCCGGAGTGGTTCACCCTCCGCTACAAACGTATGTCCCCCTTTCTTCCCCTATCAATCTCAAATTGACACCCCCAGGCTTCATGTTCACCCTCGTCCCCATCCTCCTCTACAAATTCTGCATCTGGTTCCCCACCCTCGCCTCCAACTTCCTCGTCAAGAAAGCCGCCCAGCAACTCCCGCCCGATTTCCCCGTCGACCCCCACTTCAAACCCGGCTACAACCCCTGGCAACAACGCATGTGTCTCTGCCCCGACGGCGACTACTTCAAAGCCTTCAGCTCAGGAAAAGCACACATCGTCACCGACACCATCAAGAGCGTCGTCGCCGACGGCATCGAACTAAACAGCGGCACCAAACTCGACGCCGACATCATCGTCACCGCCACAGGCCTGAACATGCGTTTCCTCGGCGGCATCGACGTGCGCGTCGACGGCAAGAAAATCGAAGTCTCAGAGCAATACATGTGGCGCAACGCCATGCTGACCTCCCTCCCCAACCTCGGCAACATCATCGGCTACTGGAACGCGTCTTGGACACTCGGCTCAGACGCCGCGTCCCGCCTCTTTGTCCGCCTTATCAAGCACCAGCAAGAACAGGGGTATACCAGTGTGACGCCTGTGATTGATGAGAAGAGTAGACAAAAGACGGTTAGTGCTAGTCCGTTGAATAGCACGTATGTCAATGTGGCGATGAAGAAGATGCCGAATTGTGCGGATGCGGGGCCCTGGAAGCCGAGGGATAATTGGTTTGCGGATAATTGGGGGGTTACGAGGGGGAGTATTGAGGAGGGGTTGAGGTGGGAGAGGGTGAAGGTTGAGTAGTGTGGTTGCGGAGTAGTATGTGAGAAGAGAGGTTTGTAGATGGATGGGAAGTGAGGCTTCAATGAATGATATTCGAGTTATGGTATTTTGGTCTTCCATGCTGTTGTTGTGTCGAGAGAGTCGTGTGGTGGTCTGTTACTGCTAGACGCCTCCATCCCAATGCGGCAACTCCTCTTTCATTTTCACTTTCACTTTCACCGCGTCCGTGCCATCTCTTCGACTTGCTTATCTCAACGTCCCCCGTCTTGCAAGCTCTTCCTCTACACCCACCTTCCGCCCACGCCGGTCCATCGCGACCTCAGCTGTCGACGCTGCGTATCCTTACTATACACCTACCTCCTCGAGTACTTCACGCTCGCTACCCATCCAGCGCCCTACTACCCACAGCATGCCGTCGCGTCATGCTACAGAGCAGACTTTGGCGATCCGCCGCGACCTGGTTGCGAAGAGATGTAGTCTCCGCGCTCACATTGCGACGCAGTAACGCAGGCCACGGCATCGCTGCGTCGTCTCCCCGCTGCCCTGAATTGATCCCGTCGCGATCACCATTACGATGAAGTTGACAACCCGCGACGTAGTTACTCACCAGCGTAGTCCCCACCACTATGTCGCGACGCGATAACTCACATCACGGCACCACCGCGTCGTCTCCCTGCAGACCCCAACCGTTATTATCGCGCAGCTCTTACGCGATACCGAAGCGACTTCAAGACCGGCCTTGATGCATCCAGGGGCTTGATCGACTTCGATGCGTTCCGACATTCTTCCTCAGACCATTTCGCGCAGCGCTATCGTCGCGATGAGGGATGGGAAGAGATGGCATTAGTGACGAACGACCATCCTGGAATATCGTCGGAGCGCTGTTGTATGGTTGCGGTCTAGCATCGTCGTGGTGTTCGCAATCTACCGTCACCGAAACGGCGAAACACTGTCAGCATCCATCGCTCAAGTGGAAAACCTTCAAGAGACATCGCAACACACACCCTACGACCACCTCAACAGTACTCCCTGTGTTACCACTAATATTACCCTTAGGATTCGTCTCCACATCGCTAATCATTCCCCGGTCCCGGCAAACCTCCAAAAGATTCTAGCGGCAAACCTCCAACACCGAGGTGGGGCCTTTTCCTTCCTAACTTCTCAACGCGCCCATCAATCGCTACCGTTATTTTTGGCAATATATTCGCCGTATTTTCCCATTCTTCCATCAAAGCAGTTCCTCCTCCAGGAACAGCACAACCGGGCTTGTGGTTTAGTGGTATAATACTCCCTTAGCATGGGAGTGGTCCAGGGTTCGATTCCCTGCAAGTCCATCTTTTTGCGCTCGTCGTCGTTGGGGTAGTGCGCTGCTGCGTGTGTTTTTGGCCATTTGAAGAATTTTTGGAGGCTTGATTTTTGCATTTATGGAGAATCTAGTCGAGGGACACTGGACGCGATGGGGCTGTAGTGGCAGTGAGGTGGAAGGTTAGTACGACGACGTTGCTGGGTTGGGGATACGAAGAGCTAACGTTGTTACTCCAACATTGTTGGATTGGACACACAAAGAGTCACCGAGCTGCACGCGGCATGTGTATATCATAGCGGACGACGGGAGTGACTTCTGCAAACTCGTGCGTAAGAGTCATCTATTGATGGGTCGTCATACCTGGCCGTCTCGCTACCCCGGACTCTGTCGTCCATGTTCTGTTTTTCGACACCTTGGGCATGTACATTCAACGTCCCCATACGAAGACGCACTCAAAGACCGCATACCGAGTGAACCTTCATTTCCGATATCCAACTGCGGCAAGCCTCCAAAGAGAAACGTTGTTGTACGAGTACGATATGGCCTTCTCATCACCAAGATCAGCGAAGTCGTCCACCTCCAGATCTCCGTTTCCCAGCAACACGGCTTCAGGTGCACCCTCGCCCCACCCGCTTTTCGCCTCTTCGGAAGGCTCTTCCTGACTGAAAACCACACAAGTGCCGTACTTCTTGTCTGGCTCGATACGATCGCGACTCATATCAAAATCGAAGCCCAACTTCCACGGATGGTCCAGCTTATACCCAGGAGAGGTGTTCGCGGTGATGTTCAACCGCCCTGATGGAGATTCGCTCGGTATGACTCTGTACAGCGTTTGGAGACTGCGTATGCCACAGCCATTCGGAGAGGCTTCGACCACGACAATGAGCTCGGGGACATCCGTACGGTTGGCTACACTGGAGCTAGGGACGGATCTGCGGGTGATTAGCAACTCGAAGCTGAGTGTTGCTACATTCTGGTCGTCGTCGTATCGCGATTCGCCACTCACATCCCCGTTCTTCCACTGGAAGTGTCGCGAGAGAAGGAGATACAGTCGCCAGCCACAGCCCTTTACGTCGAGGTTCATCGCTGTCTTCGTATAACCATGGCAAAACTCTAGTACGCCGTCGGCACTTTCGTCTACGTGGCTCGTGTCTCGGTTTGAAGTATCGCGTGCGTCGTTCATCTTGGACATAATGGTATATCTCGGGGAATAGAGAGTAGCAAACCTTGGAGCAGCGAGAGGAGAATGATGGATATAGACCAAAAGTTGCTTACTTCGCGTCTTATAGGTCAATATGACTCCTTGGGGATGACTTGTCGCACGATCGTGCGTTGACGTGGACTCATGCGCGACAGTGAGCAGGATGTGGCTGCACTACATCGTTACTCCGTAGCATACAAGAGGTCGTTGATGTTGTTCAACTCAATACTCCTACATCCCGCTCGACTATATGATTTGAACGAGTAGATAGCGGGCGCCTTCTTCGATCTTCTCTTTCCCTACACCTCCTCTAGCTAGTTGTCAAATAGTACGTCAGTCCGATATCCAACTCATTTACTTCGTCACTTTGTCATCTTTTTAGTTCCCGTACCCTTTCTCCTTCTCTTGAATCACATTAGCTTACACCTTCAACGTCGATCACAGTACAACACAGTAGAAACCTATCATTAACAGCTCTCAACAATCTTCATTCTATGCAACCGATATTCAGTTCCCACTATCCACACTATCCCCCTCTCTTCTCTCCAATCTATCCTCTTCCCCCCATCAAGAAAAGGGTAATCGGCTTATCAAACGAAAGAGAACGCCCATGCTATGCAATGCAAACCTAACAATGCTTCCCAGCCGTATCCGAAGCCAAAGCCAGGCGAAACCGTAACGCCTGATATCGACCCAACACGACACCATGTCCATCGCTGACCACAGCAAAGCATGCTGAGAAAGAAAAAAACAAGAGAAATATACAAAAGAAACACACCCACATCCGATGAACGATGATGCAGTGTAACGTTCAAAGACCAGTCCCCCCCCTCCTCCTACGTACCTGCGTCAGATACCCGTCTCCACCCCGCCTCTCCCCAGGACCAGGACTTCCAGCAGCAGCGCCAAGTGCCGTCAACTCCCCAGATTTCTAATCCTGCACCCCCTTCCTCGCCGCCGTACTCATCTCCCCGCCACTAGTCTCCCTCCGCCTCCTCACAATCTGCAACCGTGGGAGCGGGGGCGCATTACTCGTCGAATGCACCGGCTGGCTACTCGACGGCGCAGGAGACCCAGTGCTATGTCCATGCGAAGTCGCATGGCTCGGTGGGGTTTCGTTCTCGCCTCCGACAACACTCTGCCTACGCCGACTCACGGCTTCGCTAATGCGACCTTGTCTTGCTTTGGGTAATCTCGACGACGACTTCGCGTTATTATGATTTGCCTCAATACGCGCGAGACTCGTTGCTGCGTCGCGGGAGGGAGGGCGTGAGGAAGTACGAGGACCAGTTGGAGTACTGGTGTTCGATTGGAGGGCGGCGAAGGAAGTTGAACTGCGGGCGAGAGCGGGTGGTTTCGACCTCCCAGACGAAGAAGGCGGGAGGACGGCGGTGGGGTCTTCAGCGAGATCCCACATTGCGGTTGAGGATTGGGAGCGCGTAATGCGGTGGTCGCCGCGGTGGCCTGTCGGTGTGCCAGACATGGGTGGGAGCATGAAGGTGGATTTGAGGGAGTTGGGTGTAGGGGGTGTGAGACCCATGCCGCTGCTGACCAGTGTGGAACCGGTGCTGGAGCCTGAGCCGTCGCGGCGGCCGGCTGAGGAGGCGGGGCGGCGAAGGTTCATGCCTACGTTCGAGGCCCGACTAAGGCTTCGTTTGCCGTTGGATCCTTTGCTGATGCCGGAGAGTTCGACTTCGTCGCAGGCGCGGACGAGCTCTTCGGCCATTTGGCGTACCAATACCGCGGAGTCGTGTTCCATGAGCCAGCTGATGCGTTCGTAGCAGCCGAATGCACGTATGAGCCAGCAGCCCTCGTCCTTCGCATCGCAAATCGTCCGCAGGATACGGAGGAAGTTGAGACGCGTCACGGCATCCTTGTGTCCCAGCTTTTGTTCCGTGCGACCAAAGATCTCGGGTACGGCGAGGGAGGCAGCGATTGGTGGTGACAGACGAACCACCTTCTGCAGTGGCTCGAGCATGTTCTCAAAGGTAGAGTGTGGGAGGTCGGCAGAGGTGTACGCGGAGATGATGGCGACGGTGAAATTCGATTGCGAGGAGAGGAGGTATTGCTCGACGCGCGCGGTTTCTTCCTGGAGCCTGTAATAGTTAGCATGAGATGCATGGCCATCAATTCATTGAATACATACCACACAAAGATGGCATCCAGGGCCGTTACCGCCCAATTGCGGTCGCCCAACAGCGAAACGTAGAACGCCAGACCCTTTGCATCCCACAACATCTTCCGTGCCACCTTGCCCGAGTTGACCATCTCAAGCAGCACCGGCAGCGCAAACTCTTTGAGCGGACCGCCTTCGCGCACAACTTCCTTCAGCAGAGGAATAATGTCCGACAATGCAGCCTCTTCCTGCCTGCTCTTATTGTGCCGACACAAGTTGTACATGGTATTGAGGATCTGGTTCGAGATCTCGCGGTGGAACGGAGGGAGTCGAGCTGGGTCAGAGGCGGATCGCTGTTGACTGCGGCTCATTGCGTCTTTCTGTCGAGTCGACTTGAGTAGTTCGATTAGGATGTCGATCGCGTTGGAGTTTTGTAAGGCTTCGTGGGTGGAGGAGAGCGAGCTGAGGTTCTTGATGAACTTGAGCATCGTGATCTGGTGCGGTGGCGCCATCTTGCGGAGATCTTTTAATACACCTGGACGTTGTTAGCTATGTTTGAGTTTGCGACGACGCCGTAACTGCTTAGGCTTGTGAACTGCGAAGGATAACTTACGTTTTAAGATCATCCGATCCGCCACAAGATCCTTGACATGACTCTCAGCTTGCGAGAAGATGAGGAAGATCTGTACGATCCTGCCGACGATGAGGCGTGCAACCTCACCATCCTCCTCCACCATACGATTCAACACCAAGCTGAGGGGGTATAGTACGCTCGATCTCGAGAAGATGCGACAAAAGTCATTCTTCGGGGTTGGTCCTTGTAATTCGAAAACTCCAAAGACGCCGTTGACACCGATGAGCACCAGATCGCGTTCAGCGTCAATATCCTCTTCCAAAAACTCAACTAGCACATTGATGCCACCGCAGCCGATGAACATCTGTAGCGTCAGTGTGCTTGTTTGGTACATTTGCCGCACGAAAGCTGCGGCTTCTTTCCGGATGTCGCTAGGGAACTTCTTGGAGGCGAAGTAGCAGATAGTCGGAATGCCACCCAAGAACGACAGGCTCTCTTGTGACTCAGAGTCTTCCAGGATGATCAGGTTGATAATTTTCAGAAGAGGTAAGACTACCTCGTTGTGCGGTCTGGTTCCAAGAATCTCCAATATAGGCAGCATGCCGTGGCTTCGTAGTATGATCGATCGCTTATCCGGAGATTCATGTAGAACTTGTAGTAGTTGATCTGCAATGTCGAGTAGCTCGTCGTCGGGTTGACTTGTCTTCAGACAGCCCACAAGACTCTCCGTCATCTTCGTCAATCGATCGTCCCGGTCTCGCGCGACGTTGTTCTCCAAGTTGATGTTGTCAAGACCCTCATCCAGGTTGGCGAATGGATCAAGATCATCCTCATCAGCTATGATGAAAGAGTTCGCCATCTTCGATGTGATCATGGCAAGACTGCTATGCTCACTCCCGCTATCACTCTCGGCTCGGCTAGGGTTAGCAAGCTGACTCTTGATATCACCAAAGACATCTGAAAAGTCGTCACCTTCATCCTCGGCGTACTTTTGAATCTCAATCTCTGACTGCGTCCGCTGCAGCTGCTTCCGCGTCGATGTTGAGCTCGTCGATCTCTGATGGACATTGCCACCAGACTTGAGATCGCGCGTTGACTTGGGCCCTGCTTTCAGGTCGCTGGGATGGAACAATCGTGGGGAGAAAGTGTCAGATGGCGGGCTGGAATTGGTGACGATTACTTGTCTAGATGGCACGGCTGGCGAGTTTGCGTACTGCATGGACGCTAGCTTACGCTCAAAGGCACCCTCATCAGCTGGCATGAGATCCGAATAATCCTCGACAGTGTCCTCGCGAAAGAGCTGACTTGGCCGCGCTGGCGCTGTCGTCTTTGGCTTGGGAGGCTGTGCAGCCCTTGGTGTACCTCGCAGGAATGCCGTTCTTGGCTGGGGTTCATGTCTATCCTCGTACTCTGATGTGGAAGCGTTCGAATTTGATCTCGAAGACGTGTTCGATGAAGACGCAGACGTTCTAGGTCTACCGTTGGCGCCTCTCGACCTCTCAACCGCTCTATGGCCCGACGCTTTCGGGAAGCTCTGGAACTGCGCCAAGTTCATCGGACTCTTCACCGTAGCCTCGCCATCGTACTCTGCCATCTCTGTAACCGACTCAAAACTGGCAAAAGCCTTGAGCTTGTCACTCGAAAAGAGACCGCCAAAGTTGTCCTGTGGCTTCAGGTGTGGCATCTGCAGGGCGCGGGGCGATATGCTTTCGGCAAAGTCATTATCCCAGTTATCGTCATGATCTAGCTCCGGGGAGCGGAACGACTCAGCGGTGGGTCTGTGCTTCGGGATGTTGAGATTAACATTGGCCGGATTCTTGCGAGATGAAGCAGCAGGACTGGCTTTCTGCAAGCCCGACACAAGACGCGAGCTTCGGCGCAGGGAGCTGGGCGACTTTAATGCCTCGTTCCATTCCTGCACGGACTTGACTGCTTCCTGATATTCGGTAGGTTTTGTGGGTACTGCAGGGACAGTCCGCTTGGCGCTGAGAATCCATGGGTGCTTGAGGAGGCGTTTTGCGGAGATGCGGAGCGTGGGATTCTTCTGGAAACACTCCATGAGGAACTCACGCAGCAGCTGTAGGGGTTAGCATCTGACATATAGGGACCGCGGGTGCACTTACCGGAGAGGCACTTCCAGGTATCGGCGGGTGCTCATCGTTGACGATTCTGAAGAGGGCCTGCATGGGCTGTAGCTTGTGGTAGGGCGGCTTCCCCTCGATAAGCTCGATGACTGTGCATCCCAAACTCCATATGTCTGACGACGTAGTAGCGCCGGATAGTTCGATGACCTCGGGAGCCATCCAGTACGGCGTGCCGACAACGCTCGACTGGTCCAGACCTGACTGCTTGGTGGCTACGCCAAAGTCTGCCAGCTTGACGAGGCCCTCCTTGGTCGTCAGAATGTTCGCGCCCTTGATATCCCGATGTATGACACCCTGTTCGTGGAGGTAGAGGAGGCCGTGGAGGACCTGGGACATGTACAGCGCGACGAGGTTTTCGGGGAATTTTCCAAAGTTCTTGCAGATGCTGTGCAACGATCCGTTTTCGCAGTACCTGACGATGTTAGCTACGCCCTGGACGTTCATTCGGGCCACTCACTCCAGGATAATGTACAGACTCTCGGAGCTCCTCACGAAGCCGTTGTACTTGACGATGTTGGGGTGGTTCAGGTTCTTGAGCAGGTCAATCTCCATCTCCATGTTCTTGAGGTCGGCGGTGCCCAGGTTCTCCAGGCGGACCTGCTTGATGGCGACGGCCTCGCCGGTGCCCCAGTTGAGGGCGCGGTACACGCTGCCGAATGCGCCTTTGCCCAGGCAGTCGCCCAGCTGGAAGTCCTTGAGGCCATCCACGCCCTGGGCGGCCTTTTGCGCGGTGCCCTCTCTGCTCGGCCGCTGGTCGCGCTCGCGGGGCTGGCCATTGTGATTGGACGACGACGACGACTTCTTCGCGTGGCCCGGCGTGCTGGCGGTCGGGGCGGAGGGCTGCGACGAGCGCGAGTTCGAGGCTTGGTGCGCCGGTCGGGAGGGGTGTGAGACCATATTGACGTCTTCCTCAGGCCCGGGCCGGCTGCTATGCCGTCCTATCGTCGGGGCGTCGTCTGTCGCGGCGCGGAGGTGCGTTGGCGGAGGTGGGCGGCGGCGGCGGTGAATGGCGGGCTGCGGTGTGCATATCCTCCCTCAACACGCACCCGGGGATCCAGAGCGACGGCAGCGTCGCGGGCAAAGTCGCAATTGTTGTTGTTGCCCATGCGCAGCCCAGGCAATGCGTTGGAGGGGCCCGTTACCAGCGCAAAGCAATTATCACACGGGGATCCTGGCCGCGAAACACGCTCTAGCACGCCCAGCGAATCCCAGAGTCGCTCTCGCCTGCCAGCGGCTGCCGTTGTGGTAAGACTCGTCGCCCAGTGCTGCCGCGGAGATTGAGGCAGACGGGGAGTCGCTAGACGGCGGCGACTCGAGCTGCGGTGAATGTCTTGTTGCTACTCGACCTGCGCGCAGTAGCGGCCGCGCCGTTGCAACCTCGCATCCTCGCTTCATGCGCCCTGCCTGGAAGCATCCACTCACCGCGCTGCACCCCATGGCTGCCTCCGGTTCCGAGAATTGTGTATGCACGTATGCATGTAGGTGCCAGCAATGCGACGCGACGCGCCGTACGTTTTGTTCTTCTTAGCAAAATTTCGTCACAAAGACACATTGTCATCAAAGACATCACCTCCACGTGCGCTAGCCCCTTGCATAAGCCACACATAACATTTCCGTCACCTACGACGCGCCCCATCATCATCACTTGCTTGCGTCACATCAGCTCTCGCTATCGCTCACTATCGCAATCAGACATCATCAGCATGGTTTATCGCTGTCGCGGGGAATGTGGGGAAACCGCTTCGGTCAGCCTTGTGGAAACCCGACCGAATAGGAAGTGCCGATGCACGAGTCAAGTTGAGACGCCTAACAGTTGGTATGATTTCTCATCAGACTACTTCATCATTTCCCTCACATCTTCGCCACCAAACTTAAGAGCTCACAACGTTGAGCACACCGCCATCCACCGTCAGAATCTGGCCGTTGACATAGGAGTTCTTGGTGAGGAAGATGACGGCCTGTGCCATCTCCGCGTCGCTTCCCGCCCGACCGTGTGGGACGTGGCCCTTCTCCTGGATCTTCTCATCCGGCAGATCACTCTTCTGGTTCTCGTCGCTCTCCTTCGCTGTCATCTCCGATGGGAAGTAGCCAGGGGCAATGCTGTTCACACGGATGCGAAGCTGCTGGAACTCAGCCGACATGAGTTTGCTGAGGTGGACGGTGCCGCCCTGGAGTAAGAGTCAGTCGAGATCGTCCACACATGAAGACGAATCTCTCACCTTGGCAGCGTTGTAGCTGAAGTGCCCTTGTGCGTCCTTCATAATTCCCGACATGGACGAGATGACAATGACAGAGGCAGAAAGGTGGCCATGGCTCTCAGTTCCAGCTTGGAGAAGCGGCAGGAGAACGACAGTGGTGAAGTATACGGCAGTGACATCGGTGTTGTAGGTCTCGGCCCAGCCCTCGAATGTCTCGTTGTCGAAGAGCTTCTTCTTCATGTCGGTCGCGTTGTCCGCATCGGGAATACCCTTCTCGCCTGAGATGCCGGCTGCGGCAATGAGAAGATTGATGTACTTCTCCTTGGACGCCAGCTCCTGGTACATGCGCTCCAAGTCGTCTTTCTTGGTTACGTCACATGGTGAGAGAGGGATGATTTGACCACCTTGGTCGGGGCTGTGTGACTTCGCTGCGGTCTCGAGGGCTAACATGGTCAGTCTCTCCGTCTGACTGATTCGAGGGGGCTGCAGTCGTGCTTACCTTCTTGTCGACGACCAGTAATGTAGACCTATCTGATGTTAGCATTGTTCATTCGCGAGAAGAAGGAACGTACTTTTGCGCCGTTCGCAGCAAGGGCCTGGGCAGCCATGAGGCCGATACCAGAGCCACCTCCAGTCACTACGCATACATAGTCTTTGACTGAGAAGAGCTTCGCGACGTGAAGGTCGGAAGTGTTTGCTTTAGGAGGCATGGTGAATCGAGTGTGTGCTTTGGATGGTAATGGGATGTGAAACTCTCTTCGAATGAAGTTATCCTGAGTGATTCTGGTAATTGCAAAGTTCAAAGACGAGAGTAAGACGTTTGTGGAAAAAGCCTAGAAGTTCTGTTAGAATAATTAGCTATGACGTACAGCTGTAAACAGCCCACCTGGCCCAATTAGGCTTAGCCTCAACGCGCTCATGCCACAGCCTCTCTTGCCTCATGCGGTCTCGCGCAAACTTGCCGTTCAGCCCGTTCAGCCTCGACCTCCAACGTCCAGGCAGTCGCTTCCATGACCGCGCCACTGTTTGTCCGACGTGCCTCTTCCGCGCATCATCGCATTACTTTCACTCTTTCTCGATACTCCATCATAATTTCAACTCACCCACGGTTGTCTAACAATGCCTACCCACGGCGCGTAGCACATACACGGCAATCTCCAGAACTTGGAGATTATCACTTCCTTCATCTTTTCAATACATCTACACGCGTATAGAAACCGCGGTTATAGCTCGTCCCCGCAACCTTACATGGGAACATCGCCCTCAACCGCCCGCCGCAATGTCTGACCCACGATACGAGCTCATGGTTCCACCAGGAATGAGTGACCAGCTATGGCCCGAGCGTCTGGACACACCCGGACTCATCCCGCATCACCTCAAACGCTCTGCGACAGGTCAGTTCCCCATCTTAGAGGTTATCCAGCGTCTACTATATCGACTCCGGCCAAGCGGCATCGGCGATCTTGAAAAGCTCCTCGCACTCATCGGTCTCTACCAAGCTATTCGTCCCGCATATAAGCATCTGAAGGATTTCTTTACATGGGCCTTTACCGTCCAGGTCACCATCCCAGAGACCGATCCAGTCGCTAGAGAGGTTCTGGCGTGGATGGGCTCGGAGGTGATACTCAACAGCCACACGAGGAGTGCCATGCTGGTCACAGGAGGCACACAGGATCCCAATGACGAGTTTCATCGCCGCATGATGGCGGCGCATAACCCGAGACTTGCATCCGAGAAACCGGACGATGAGGTTCTGTGTCTCCCGCCAATCGGTACACGACTATTTTGGGTCGGATTTCGACCGTATCTATTCTCACGTCGAGGTGGCCCTGGCTATCGGACCAACAGTGGTATGACCGGTAACCTGCTCGATGATAGCGGCCAGCTTCAAAACTCCCTCACTATCATGACGCTCGGATGGAGCCTCAAACCACTCAAGCAGTTCACCAGTCTCTGTCGCGAGTTCCGACTCAACAACCTCACAGGTACCACAACGGTATACTTCGCGGGAGATCGTACAGATCCATACGGTAACGGTTGGCAGTCGGTCTCCAAAGCCATTCGAAAGCTCGACACTATAGACATGGACGAGACTACCAAATTTGATATTGTCAGAGACGCAGAATACTACTATAGCGAGGAGTCACGGTCATTCTTTGCCGACTGTGGTATCCCATATCGGCGCGGATATCTCTTCCATGGCCCCCCGGGTACCGGCAAGAGCTCATTCAGCGCTGCATTGGCGGGCCATCTTGGCTGCGACATCTACCACATCAACCTTTCCACCGGCAGCATCAATGATGGAACACTTCACCGCTTGTTTCTAGGCCTTCCACGCAAGTGCGTAGTGGTTTTGGAAGACATCGACTCTGCTGGTATCGGTCGCGAACGAACACCGCCGGCTGCCCCAACAGGAGTACATGCGCAAGCGGATGAAAATCTGGGTGACGTCGCTGGCATTCCAGGTGGCATCGGTCCGCTGCCAAAACTTCGGGCTCGTGATTACCCGGGTGTGGGTCGTAGATCGAACACAGTCACGCTAAGCGGCCTGCTGAACGCCATCGACGGAAACGCCTCTCAAGAAGGAAGACTCTTGATCATGACCTCCAACGCTCCCGATACGCTCGATGCGGCTTTGACGCGTCCCGGTCGTATCGACAAGAAGGTCTACTTCGGTAATATGGACCCTAGTGCGGGCAAGAGCATCTTCAAGCGCTTAATTGGTCGATCAGCTCTCGCTCATGATGCGGAGTTTACCATGGCGCAAATCGAGGAGTGGGCATCTGAATTCGCTGAGAAGATGCCTACGAATACATGTAAGTATTTTGAGCGTTCCCACTCCGAAGATGGTACTAACATGACCACAGTTTCCCCGGCGCAAGTGCAAAACTACCTCCAAGGCTGCCGCGGCGACCCTCTCAAAGCACTCAACGACGTTGAAGCCTGGATCGCGGAGACCAAGCTCGAAGCTGGGAAGTCGAACAGCACTCAGAATGGTACTCAGAACGGTACTCAGGACAACGCTCAAAACCACGCTCAGAACGGCGTAGGCCCGGTCGTTTCGAACAAGCCCGTCCCAGATGGTAGTGAGTTAGAAGCTCTGCTCCTGGCTGGGAGCATGGACTGAAACATCATCGGAAACACTGTATTGATCTTTCCAGAGTACTGACATTACACTAATAGCTGCATCCACCCCGGTTCTTCCAATGTTCTATCTGATGCAGTACGACCCAGAGTGTCCAAAGGGATATATATGGAAACAAGGTCCGAGGATCTCACAAACAAGGGCATGGACCGTGAGTGGACCTCCTTTGAGAACATATGGATAGAAGGTAGTTAGTGGCCGGTAGACTGGGATGAAGACGTTGGGTTTTCGTTGTCTTGTTCACGAAGAAGTAGAGATCGGAGAGTTGGGATCGTAGACGGGGATGAGATGTTGCGCGCGCACTTCTTCTATCGAAGCACAAACGTTCACGTATTTGGTAGTGGATGAAATGACGTCCGAATGGCCAGCATTGTCTAAGCTTTTCCATGCCGCTGCTTCTCATGTTCTAGACTTAGTGAAGCTCAGTGCACTTCATTCTCCGACCGGGCTCTCCGACCGGGCTCTCCGTACAAGTGCCCTCTTCATCCCACTGATATCCTTGTCTAATCGATCATGCTCACTTCGCTTCTGTTGCCCTTATACTTGCAGATTGCCCCATTGGCACTACTATGCTGTGTGGGAAGTGATACGCGGCCCTCCAAAAAAAGTGGATCAGGACGCTGAGCCACCAGCTCGTAATGCTCTGATCAAAACGACGAAAAGTCCAATTCGAAGTGAGCTTCGGCTTTTTCGCAGATTGGATAAAGAAGGTCGCGGATTTGACAACAACCGGCCTGTATAATGATACCGTAACTCTGATCATAAACGACGTTGTTGATTCCGCGATAGATCACATCGAATGACAGTCCTTCGAAGGGATGTTGGTCATGTTTCTCGATGTGACTCAGCAACTTCGTGTCCCACAAGCTTCGCTGTAAGAACCCCAACATCATTGCCGAACATGCATCATTGCATCCCGCGTTGCCTTCGTATAGATCTTGGTTGAGCTTATGAGTGCCAGCCAGCAGCGCTTGGATAGCCTTACACCTCATGCTGTCAAGCTGACCCACACCTATCAGAGTCAGCAAGCTCTTGTGCATCAGGAAGAATCGCTCACCTTTTTCACCACGTGGGAAAGGTAGATCCAAGAACTGTATCGGATGACATGCCTCCCTCATTGCCAGAGATGCCATGCTCTCAAATATCTCCCCTTCTTTCAACTTCACACCCAAGAACATCCACAGCATCGACTCTTCGCTGTAAAGCGTTGGCATCGGCTGTTCCTGGAGTTGTTCCTGCCACTCTTTCGTAAACAGCCTCAACGCATCCTCCATCTGGTAGTAGTCCGCAACCAGAAACAGCGCAACAAACAACCTAACGCTGAGTTCCTTCGGTATAGCCGCGAACTGAAGGTGCGCAATATTGAGCATGATGGCAAGGGCATGCGGATTCCACTGCTGCGCTCGTACGTGATATAGACCGTCCTCGCTATTGGGAACAGTCTCGTCGTAGTTCCGCTTGAACATCTTTTCGAAGTAAGGTGAAACGATGCGTAATTGTCGCGATGATACGAGGTAGTGAACTTCGGCAGGTTTCTGCTCCGGTCGCGCAGTCTCGTTCTCGATAACTGCTTTGGCGGCTTCTGCCTGAGCGATCCAATCTTCCACGGATTCGCTCTCGTTTTTCCACTTCGACTGCGCGGTACTCCGGTATTTGAGCTTGATCAGCATGTCTCCGTTCGGGTCGATCGTTACGAGATTTGGGTTTTCGCCCATTGTGACGAAGGCGTGCGTTGGCTAAGGCCGACGTGACGATGCTGGTCTGGTGGATTGAGAGAGTCCAGTCGGCGTATGAGTGTAGCGGGATGGGTAGGTGGTGAAAGACAGCGCGTTTGCCTGCCAAGCCCGCTAGTCCGGTGTTGTGGTACAAACTCGTAGGGACGGAAGGTTCGCACTGATTGCGGCGAAAATGAACTGATCATAGGACGTTGGGAAAGCTGATCGCGTTGGCATGAATACAATACTGGAGACGTGTAGGACGGTGAAGCTGTATGCTAAGGAAGATGGCTAACCTTCAGCTGACAGCTGTGAAAGATGATGAACACGGTCGAACGCACGTGAGACAAGAAACTGTGCAATGACAACCGCAATAGGCGCATCGCCTATCAACTGCATGTGCTGTATTACCCCACTCGGAGGTCTGTGGATAATAAGGTATATACATGAACTACGTTTACATAATTATAATTCAGGAAGCGATACCTTCAAGTTGTATTTGCTCTCTAGTAGTGAGCAGGGGCGGGGGTCGCCTTGGGCCTGACCCTGGTCTCCAAAGTGCAGGGCGTGCTGCTGGCTTTGACACCTCCGTAGCCCTGAGCAGCAGAGGGCTTAGTGGGGCGATGAGCAGCATGGGTAGGCTTGGGGTAGGTGTGAGGCCACTTGCCAGAAGGCCTTGGGCGGCCCCAGCCGAAGCCACCTTGGGGGCGGCTGCCGTTGTGGAAGTAGTCTGGGCGAGGAGCGCCAGAGGGGCGTGTGTTGCCAGAGGGACGCATGCCGGTTCCGGTGGGATAGGCTGCTGCTGAGCCTGTACCGGTAGGACGTTGAGGAAGAGGCGACGAAGCGGTAGCGTCAAGGGGCACGCGAGTGCTTTGAGCCTTGCTTTTGGTGCAAGATGTGGAGGTTGCGGGTTTGGGTGTCGCAACGGTAGAGGTAGCTGCCGAGCTTGCGCCGGTAGGCTTCTGAGGGGCAGCCGATGAACGAGTAGCGTCAAGGGGTACGCGGGTGCTTTGGGCCTTGCTCTCGGTGCAAGTCGTGGAGGTTGCAGGCTTGGACGGTTTGACGGTAGGAGGAGCTACCGGGTATTCGGCAGAGCCGGTAGGCTCGACAACGGACGAGCTGGATGCGGTAGAGTAGACCGGCAGGAGGGACAAAAGAGGAACCGCGGCAGTCTCGGTGAACGCAGGTGCAATAGCAGGGTTGAACAGCTGGGACGCCGGGATGTAGATGGACTTGAAAGGGTTGGGCAGATCATTGTCGGGAAGGAATCCTGAGGGTATAGCTCCAAGGGCGGATGTAATAACAGAGACGATAGGTACTATGGGCACCAGGGACGCGATCGGGTTCGGAACGGGCGTGCCGTACCCAGCAGGTGCTGTAACGGAGGGAGCAGGCTTCGAGCCTCCAGCAGGGGCGTTGTAGCTGTTATCGCCATACTGAGCAAAGGCCGTACCGGCAAGCAGGGAAAAAAAGAAAGCAGAGTGCATCATGATGCTAGCAGATGATCAAACAAAGCGAGGAACGAAATAAAGAGCGAACGACCAGCGAACCAGGTCAGTGTGTCTGTGAGAGACGGTAAAAAGAATGTAATCGATGCGAATGATCGTGAAAGCGGTAGCAGGTCGTCGTCATGTTGGAGTTGCTCCCTATATAACCAGGCGGGCAATGAAACAAGCTATTTCCGCTGGGGCCTGAGGCCTGGACCAAGAAGACGGCGCCAATCGAGGATCATCTCGGAAACATTTGCAGTGCACCCCAGTGCGGGGGCCGCCGCGCCTGTACAAAGGCAAGGTGAGAGCTGCGAGTGGTTGGGTTGCTGAGGCGCGGACCGTAGAATGGGTAGCGTAATTGCGGTCGTTTCGAGTTGTTTCGCCAAGATCCCGCTAGCGGTAGATCGCCGCTCCAACACGTGACGAGGTCGGGACGGGATGGTCTAGATCACCAGCTCGTCACTGCGTCAACGCGCACCATTGTCCGATTCATCTTTTAGATTTGAGGACTCCAGCGCTGAATACTGACTAGCATACACTTAACGGCCATCTCGATCTATTGTATCACGACGCCGTCTTCCGCCGCTTGATACCGATCCACATGTCCTCCCAGAATCCTACACCACCTTTGACTACAAAATTGCCTTTGCGGCTTTCGTCGATCTCAATCTTGAACGTCCTGAAGAATTGCAATGGAGCCTTGTATAACTCCATGAGTGCGATGTCTTTTCCAAGACAGACTCTCGCGCCATATCCAAAGCCCATGTTGTACTTGTTGTACTCCTTTGCTTTTTCTTCGCTTTCGAGCCACCTTCCTGGACGGAAATCACAGGCATCTTGGCCATAGATCTTCTCATCGCGGTGCACGAGCCAGGGGTTGCAGGTTATTTCGGTACCGGGCGGCGCGTAGCGGCCATGCAGGTGCATCCCTGACGAACCCACAACGCGAGGGAAGATGTTGGGAGCGGAGGGACAGAGACTGTATTCGTCAGTACGTGAGAGAAATAGTGAAGATGAGTATGACTTACCGCATGCTTTCTTTGACGCACGCAACGTAATATGGACAATGCTCCAACACTTCGTCATACTGCGGCATGGGGCTCAACTTGACCTCGCGAGTGACGCGATCTAACTCTTCCATCAACTTCGCGTATACTTGAGCATCAGATGTAATGTACGCAATCATCGCTTGGAATGCAGTGCCTGTGGTATCAGCGCCAGCGAGCAATACGAGAAGGATCTCAGCTTTGATGTAGTCCAAATCCAGCGGTGCGCCATCTTCTGTCCTTGCATCGAGAAAGGTCTGTAGTAGATCGACTCTGTCGACTTTACCAGCTTCGATATCTTGGATTCGCTTGGCGATGAGCTTGTCACGGAAGCGCATCAGCGTGCCAATACCAGAGTCGTCCTCGGGCTTCGCCACAAGATATTTCTCGCCCAACCATGTGCCTTTCGCCCATTGTGTACACGGCCAGAGCCGAGCCATTAGACCGAAAGGAAGCAGACCATCGTGGAAGCCTTTGATCAAGCCGTCGATATCGGAGCCGCTCTCGATGAATCCGATGGGTGCGCCAAAGCCAATCTCCGATATGATGTCATATGCCATGTATACTGCCTATATAAAGTGTCAGTGCCCCTGATCGCCAGCATAACGATAGTGTGAAGCATACCCACGGCGCAAAGTCAAATCTACTGCCATCGCCAAAGACTTCCTCCAGCTTGTCAGTCCACTGCTGGATGCGATCGTCCACTAGCCCTTCCATCTTCCTGACGTTGCTGAAACTATATGGGCCAGCAGCGATCTTGCGAAAGTGCGCGTGGTGCTTGTGTTCCCGCATATTGAACAAACTCTCGGTCTTGCCGAAGCTGCCGGTGATGTAATGATTCGACTTGTTCGATTGGCGATTGTACACTTCAGGGAGCTTGGTAGCATCGGATACCAAGAGTAGGGTAGGGGTGACGCGAAGCACGGGGCCGTATTTGCGGTGTAGAGCGAGTTCGATCTCGCATTCATCCGCCTTGATGTTGTGGTATGCGATCCATAGCCTCGTTACGCTGGCCCAGAAGGGACCCGGAAAGTGTCGTAGCGGATGAAAGTATCGATAGTAAATGATCTGGTAGACACATCTTACGGTAGTATATGCCACGAGTGCTAGGAGGATATTAGGTATCGTAAAGTATGAGAAGAGGTGCAGACTAGAGTCTTTCGTAGACATCATGCAGAAATTTCAGAATGCGAATACACTGGATAAACTAGAAAGGGAAACTGCGATGCCGATAATAGATATATCCGTGAAGTATCCATCGCTCCAAAGGATCGTCAAGTACCCTTACGATGTAGGACACTAACATGTCGCCCGGAGAAGCATCGCCAGCGCCTTTTGAACAATTCACACATGTGATTCGACATGAAATCATACAGCGGTCACACCTCTCTTCCACATGTTCTCCGATGGCGTGGCGGGGTAGCGAACGCTAGAATGGATGTTGTCGCGGGGTACATACGCAGGTACGGGCACCGTTTTCCGATCTACCAGCATAACGCGGGGTCGGGAGTTGCATTCCATACCACAGAAGCGACATGTTCGTGTCGTAGTTGGTGTGCGACATGAACGACCTGCTAGGTGTCATGCCAGCCAACCCAAACTAGGCTGAAGACGATAATTTCAATGGTCGGTGATGATCTTGTGAGGACGGAAGTCCCTTTCGAGAGAAGGAAAGTATGCGTCGAAGCGGACTCGAAGCCGTGTCGGCCCTGGGGAACGAACTTTGAGGCCTGGATGTTATTGAGGTGACGCACGCAGCCAGAGCGGAAAGATGGGTTGCCAAGGGCGCTAATCCGCGCTGATCCTAGCGCACGAGCCCCTGGATGCCCAGCCCTGGAGGAAGCCGGGCGCGTATCGCCGCGCGGTTTGCGGGCCAGAACGCGAACAACGTCAGCCTCCTCTTCTTATCCTTTCAATCTCATCTCCCGCACTTCGAATCGCGTCGCGAGACATGCCATATGCGCGGTGGACGGAACTTTTGACTCAGTTAACCAAATATCCGAAATCTGCAACTGCGGGCGGTCGTCAATTGTCGCCCATTCTATTCCAAGGTTCTCTTCTGCCACGCCGCATGGACAATACCTTATTCACTGGTCAAAAGCTTCTTCGCAACAATTCATCTCTTTAGCACATCCCTACTGTGCAGATAGTTCGAGGTCAGCCGCGTATGCAGGACCGAACACATCAACTGCCTAGCAAAGTTCGATGTCATCCGTTCACGAACGACCGACTGGGCGTGTTGTCGCTGCGATTGGCCTAGCTCTGTTACATCAAAATGTAGCGCGACACATGGCAGCGAGTCGTCTCTTTCGCCTATATGGACGGGGTTGTAGAGGTAGCGAAGCTTTCGACAAGGAAGCAGCTTGATCCGACGCTCCAAATCGCAACACTCGGCCGGCCATGTGACTTCCCGTAGTCGCCAGCGACACAAGCCGCTTACACTTTAAACACATGTTGTTGTTTAAGTCATCGCGTTACACAGGTATCAGCAAAAAAACATGTGCCCGGCCAGCCGGCACGGAAGTGAGTGGAGCTAGGAGCTATCCTCCTCGAACTTATACTCTTCTAGATACGCCCGCTGGAAAAGATCACTCTATGAGACGAGCTTATTCTGCCAGTCGGTAAGATGCCATTCTAACCGCCAGTTTTAAGGGAACAAACGCTACCTGCTACCAAGATCATCACACATTGTCCGCTCCATCTGGTCACGTTACCTCAATGTCCATCTGCATGGCAGTGGGGCGTGGAACCATCCCTACTACGCGAATACACAAGCAGCGAGGACCAGATGGGATACCATGTGATTGGAGCTGGGCGAGACTGCTGCAATATAATTTTGCGAGAAGGTCCGATGTTGTGCTACTGTGCCACATTCGCGCATGACTTCACAGCCCCGCTATCGCGGAGTACGTCATTTGCTTCGACATCAACTCTCTTCTCTACTCTTTATGGGGACCTCCAAATACGGCTGGCTTGGCTCGATTCCCTTTAGCAACAGACCGTAATGCATCTTTGCGATGCGTGTTTCGCTATGCGTCCAATCCTTCGTCGGATATCTTCCCGGGATGACGCACCCCTCGAATGGTATAAAGCTCACCACGATGGGTTCCTCGATCTAGCATTGGCAATGAAAAGCGGTTGTTACATCTGCAAAAAATTATGGCGCAACAGTAAGGACAACTTCCGCTCCGTAAGACTCATTAAGATACATCCCGTAACCTTCTACATGGCTGAAACAGCTGCGCAAGAGGGGGAAGATCCAAGGCAGACTGCAGTACTCAAGTTCTATCGAAAGGAAAAAGAGGATGATGCCAAGGCCCTGGTTCTTTCCGATGTCTTCCACTACGTACCATTCACTCCCGTACCACGTTATCTACCTTCCCATTCGCACTCCCCGGCCGTTTTGAACTTAGCGCAACGATGGCTCAACATTTGCCAAACGTCCCACAAAGACTGTCGGGGAGACGCAGACACTACCTGGTACCCAACAAGGCTGATAAGGGTGATGCCAAGAATATCGGACTCGAGGCTGGTTCTCACTAGAGGCCGCCGTCCGCGAGGCGATTACGCGACACTGAGTCACTGCTGGGGTTCCAAGCCAATCATCAGGTTGGTGAACGCTAACTTGGCCCAATTGCAACGCAAGATCGACTTAACGACGCTCCCGCGCACCTTCCAGGATGCCATAACTCTGTGCAGGTCTCTTGGTCTAGGGTATATTTGGATAGATTCGTTGTGCATAGTACGAGATCTTGCCGAACTCCAACGACATGGTGCTGACTATATACTATCAGATACAGGATGACCAAGCAGACTGGCAAGCAGAATCGGTACAGATGCACAGAGTGTATAGTAACGCTACTTTAAATCTGTCAGCGTCTGGAGCTCGAGATGCAAGTGAGGGGTTCTTTTTCGATCGCGATCCAGCAGGAATTGGACCACATCTGCTATGCCCACCGTCGGACGATCTGGGAGGGCCACTTCCAGCCGATGATTACACAGGTACCAGCTGGCACCTTGTACACGAAGACTTTTACGGGGAGTTACTCCAGAAAACGGCCGTCTTTCACAGGGCGTGGATATTTCAGGAGCGACAACTTTCCAAAAGGGTACTACATTTTGGTCGAGAGCAGATATTCTGGGAGTGCTGCACAGCCCATTGTTGCGAAACCTTTCCGGAAGGCCTTTCAGCTGTACTTACCGCCTCTACTAGGACTCTCCCCAAATCCGTGTATGAGCAGACCAGGTCGTCTTCCACATTATCTTCGACTATACACGACCGTCTTCCAGAAATATCAACACAGCCAGCTCGAGTGCAGATGCAGATGGTCTGGCAGGCTTTAGTCACCGATTATTCCAGTGCTAAACTCACTTACTCCAACGATAAATTGGTTGCGATAAGTGGAATGGCGCGAGATGTGTGGAAAACCTGGCAAGGAAAGATCAAGAGTCCCACCAGGTATATTGCTGGACTTTGGGATATACATCTCCCCGAGACGTTACTATGGAGATCCACCACATCGGACAATTGGCGCACGGAAGATTACCGAGCGCCAACGTGGTCATGGGCTGCTGTCGACGGGGCCGTTGCGTGGGAAGAGCGCATTTGGTCTGACGCATATAGCTGTGCCATCACTGTACAAGAAGCGGATGTACAGCACATGTGGGATGAATGGGGGGAAGTCGCATCGGGATATATGGTGGTCAAGGGCCCACTTCGTAAGCTACGATACAAAGAATTGCATATCGGTCATTTGGGCGTTGGACCTGACCAGGGCGAAAACACAGAGTGCAATGTTGCGTTGTACAGAGATGCCGGGTGGGGTACACCGACTGAAACATGGGATGATTGCTTGTATGGACTACTCGTTGTTCGCTTCCATAACCTCTCGTTAAGACGCTCCTGTATGATCGCTCTCATTCGATTACCCGGGCTTGAGAATACTTTCAGCCGTGTGGGAATGGGATATCCGATGTTCGGGTCTGAAGTGAAAGACTGGTTTGATGGGTGCTCCGAGGAGACGATTAAGCTTGTGTGATGGCCTCGTTCTACTAGTACATCAGTATTGTTAGCTTTTTGAGTTCACATATGAGATAGAGAAAGCTTCATACCTCGGTCTCCTCCAAAGCACATGCTATGAGTTTTAGTGCGATTCCAATCTCCTTCCACTCCCTTAACAATGTTGAGTCGTCGTTGGGCGAAGTCGTGATGCTGCTAAAGTCGCGAAGTTGCTCATTGAACGCAGCGATTTGCTCAGCCAGGCCTAGTTCTGGAGAACACCCTGGCTTCACACATCTTTCGAAAAGCTTCTTGGAAGATTGTACAGCATACACGGTATTCGGAAAGTTGCTGTACCGCGATATATATGAAGCGAATAGCCCCCTGCTACGCTGGACCTCGTGCTCGAACCGCGATGTAGCGACCATGTCTGCCGATTGAGAGGCCATTGTTTGAAAAAGAGTATCGTAGTATAATGCCGATATGGAAAGGCTGCGTGGATGTGGTTCGTCTGATGTCGTCTCGGATAGGTCTCGTACTGGTAGACGTGTGTGGTGATAACCAGATGCCACTCCTCTCCACTCTTATACGAGACATATTCATACGGTGATTCATACGTATAACAGTCACATATCCAGTGTTGTGACTGTGTGGTGGCTGCGTGGTGTTGACTCTTCGCCATGTTAGTCACATTTGACTCTTCACCGCACAGCCCACTATGTCTTTCATCCCATCTTTTACCAGATGGATAGAAGTTGAAGAAGATGGGAGGAGGTTGAGATAGTACTTTAACATCACGAGAGATGGTTTAGGGGATATATACTGGGTGTATATCACTTGAAATAGATCAGTGTCGGACGGTACTTTGGAAATAGCTGGAAAGGTTTGGGGGTAGATAGGACATGTGTATCATTGGAACATCGAACATTATTAGAATTTACATCAGAATAGCTCTATTTGTCTCCAAAGGACAGGTTCAAGAGGTAGATACGGGATGCATGTCCCCTGAAATCGACCTGTGCGAGACGTCTACATTGACCTCTCTCACGACGAAACCAACAACCTCACCACACCCAGGAGGTACTCAAGCCCTCTCACAGCCTTGTATCAATCATCCGGAAACTTATGTATCCCTATTACCACACTATGAACTCATTCAACACAACCCACAGCCTACTTGAAGTCCTACACGCTATCTCATACCCTCTCGAAAATACTTCACTCTACACAACGTATTTCTCAATTTTGCTCACGGTTTTCCAGGAAGTGAGAGAAAATAAGATAAGCTAGAGCGCTTTCTGGATTAGTGTGTCTGCTCTGGACTCACCTTCACCTCCAAAGTTCGACTAACCCGCAAATAGTCTGCACCACCTCTTCCTCCCACCTACCCTCTTTTCTACCTGCACACCGCCACATTCACACAAACTCGACAGCGCTATGACGGACAAGCCGCAAGTACCTCAAGGCGCACCTGTGTTCGGGTAAGTAGTTCACTCGCTGCGACTTCAGCTATCATAGTCACTAACAGACTGAACAGCACTGCCGCCAAAGGCGAAATCGTCACCATCTTCATCGGCCCGGAGAAGAAGCGCTACAACATTCACAAGGACGTCATCTGCCACCATTCGGAGTATTTTCGCACTGCGTACAATGGGCGCTGGAAAGAGTCGGACGAGGGCGTTACGCTGGAAGATATCGAGGTCGAAGTGTTCAACATTTTTGTTCACTGGCTATACGCTCAAACGCTGCCCAACCGCCCACAATTTATCCTGTGGCTGGCAGAAGAAACTGATCCTGGTTCTGTACTGTACTCGCCCAGATATCGCCACGCTTGGGAGCTCGTCTTGAAATGTGGCATATTCGGCGATCGATTCCTGGTACCAGCTTTCCATCGTCTCGCACACAACACATTCGTCAATGAGCACTTTGAGGTAGTGGATGATGGAACCAATGGCATTCCATATGAGACTAGCATATGGGCCTTTGACAACCTGCCGAAGGACAACCCGATCCTCGTTATGATGGTTGACTTGCAGTGCATTGCGTGGACAGAGGAACATGACGACGAGGCAGAAAAGAGTCTGATGTCGCAGTTGCCAAACGAGTTCCTTGTTGCTGTTATGCTGAAGCAAAACAAGATGCTGCAGCAGCATCAGGACTCGTTCGTATTGCATCCTTGCACCTATCATCTTCATGGATCCGAGGAAGAAAAGAAAGCCTGTACTGTCGAGCCAAGGTGGTGGAAGATCTAGGAGACGGAGAAGAATGAGCAGAAGAGATTGGGGAACATGGAGAGAATTCTGACGGTTGAGGAAAGGCCACGGGCCGGTTCGCTTCGAATGTAGCAAGAGCGACCAGATGCCCCATAGACTAGTCGCACCTTCCCGAATCAACACACATAAACACATCATAGTGCACTCACTTCACAAAGAAAAAAAAGCTCCATTCGATACTAGGGTATAAGATGAAGAAGCCAAAATACCACAAACCCACCCATCCATCCAGCCCAGCCCCATACTAACGCCATCCTCGCATCATCCAAGAGTCACCAGTACTAGTGACCGTATTCCGTTCTGCCCTATTAATCCGAATATCGTGACACAGCCCACCCACCAATCCTAACCCCATCAACGCCAATGTTGGTATCTCGGTTATCGTAACTTTGTACTCGTGCGCCTGCTTCATTGGGACTGACTCAGGTCTGAGCATTCGGCGTCGGCTTATCCTCGTGTTCCTCAACAATGGGGCTCGCGGGCGCCTCATCCTCGTCGCTTGCTTCCCTCGCGTCTTTCCACTCTGAGCTCTTTCGGCTGATGCGGGCGGGACCCATGGGGTTTTCGCGGGGGCTGGCGAGCGGGCTGGTGGGCGTGGCGCGCATGCTGCTGATACTATCAGTGCGGCCGTGGCCCAGGAGCCCGCTGCGCACGCTGAGTCCATCGGCTTGCTTGGTCGCGTAGTAGCTGTTGCGCTCGCTGGGCAGCACTGGGGCTGTGACGCCAGATGCTGAGTAGACGCTGGCGCGCTCGGCGTTTACAAAGGCGCTGACGTTGCTTGGCCTGCTGGAGGGCGAGTATATGGCGTCGGGGTTCGCTGATAGTACGCTGAGGGGCAGCGATTCGCGACTGCCGCCGTAATGCGACGATGGGGCTAGTGCGCGCATCGAGGCATTGGTGTCTACGGAGTTGCGACGGCGACGCTTCGAGGAGGAGGCGAGTGTGAGGATGGACGCGTTATCGGTGAGGATGTTGTTCGCGGTGGCGCCCTGATATGAGTTGGGCTGCTGCTGCTGCGGCTGCTGCGGCGCCAGATGCGGCGGTATGGCTGACGGCGGCGGGGAGGTGGGGAATTGGTGCGAAAAGTGCACAGGCGTGGTGCTTGTGGTTGTCGCATTGTTCTGGGGTTGCGCCTGGCCGAGGTTGAGGATGTTCGAGGGCGCGGTCGATTGTATGGTGGTCAGGGTGGTGGTGAGAGAGTGCTCTGAGCCGTGCGGGGACGAGAAAGTGCTACCGCCATTGACAAAGTTGCTGCCGCCTGTCTCCGCCTTTGATCGTGACGAGTGTACTGTCTCGGGGACTGTGGCAACCGTAGGGGCAGTGGACTTGTTGCTCTTCTCTATCGCCTGTCGCTGTCCGGCCGCGGGCTCCTCTATGGACGTATAGCTGTCGTGCGATCGTAATGTGGCTGGCGTCGTGACGGAGGAGTTGTCGGCAGGCGGTACGTTTGTGTTGATGTAGCCAGACTCAGGATAGGGGTTGTTCTTCGGCGCGCCTTTCTTGACGGTGTTGCCCTTCTTGCCTGGGGCGTCGGATGAGGAGGGCTTGAGATTGGCCAGGCGCTTCATCCAACCTGCAAAGGGTCGCTTGCGCGCATGTCGGTCTTTGTATCGCGTTAGCATGGTGAGTATTATTTGACGAGGGGAGAGCGGGCGTGGTGTAGGGAGGATATGATTTGGGTAGTTGTCTGAGACAATGGCTGTGCAAGACTAGTTCACCGTACCATGGGGTCTCGAAGCAGCTTCGGCCGTAGCCATTATGCCGGCTGCCAAATATAGAGTGCCGGTGGTGAGTGAAGGAGGTCGTTGGGCTAGTTAGGCGCGGGATGCCACGTTTAGTCTGACGATCCCACGTCGAATCTACTGGAGTAATGGGGACGCGGCTGTCGGTAGCGCGGTGTGCGTCGTGAAAGCCAGCGCAGGCGGTCGGGCGCGATTATCGAATGGCGAGACAGCAAGTCGTGTCGCTAATATCAGTAATCCGAGGCGATTGAGGCAGTCTAGGTTACGCGGTTGGGGCCGGGAGGTTGCGCTGATGGGGAAAGAGCGAGGAGCTGCTGGTCGCTCCTGCTCATATCTCCGGCTGGACCCTGACCCTTTTCCCCAGCGCACCTGCCGCCCGCCGCGCTAAGCTGCCATGTTCCCTTCACGACACACGATTGCGTATGTTCTGTAGATCTCCATGTTATCGCCCACCCAAACTCAACACTGATCACGGCGCGACCCCTTAACATGATCGAACACGGGTCATCAAACAACGAGGGCTGAGGGGGCGCCCGCCAGACTTATCACTACGTCATGACCCGAAACACGTCCATTGGCGCCAAACATACTATCCCCAATGCTCCCACGCGAACTATACTGCCCCTGCCCGCCGAGGTGATCGCCCAAATCAAGTCGTCGACGGCAATTGTCTCGCTTACGGGAGTTGTGCTGGAGCTCCTGAAGAATTCCCTGGACGCGAAAGCGACCAAGGTAGAAGCCGCGATTGACTTCGCGCGCGGCGGATGCTCGGTCGAAGACGACGGTCTCGGCGTATCTCCCCTCGAGTTTCGCGAAGAAGGAGGCCTGGGCAAGCTCTACTGTATGTGTACACGCCGAAAGTCATGTAGATAGATAATTGACGGCGACAGGCACGTCCAAGTACCATGCGACGGAACCTCTCCTTGGCCGCAATGGCACCTTCCTCGCGTCGCTCGCTGCTATGTCACTCCTGACCATCTCCTCGCACCACTACCAACACCGTTCACATAACGCGATAACGTTCCACCAATCCAAGGCCGTGGAAAGGCAACTTCCGGCGTCGGCGCATCACGAGATATCAGGCAGGCATGGCACCCGCGTCACCGTGCGGAACTTGTTCGGCAATATGCCCGTGCGCGTGAAGCAACGGTCGATAATTTCAGAGCAAAGAGCCGAACACGACAGACTCTGGGATGGGTTGAAGAGGGACGTAACGGGTCTCTTGCTCAGTTGGCAGCGTCCGATTGCTATTCGAATACGGGACGGTGACAACAGGGTGGTGCTCAGTCTCAGCATATCCGGCGCGGAAGCAGCCACAAAGAGAAAAGAAAGTGAGATTGCGAAGCCACGATCGGCACAGCTCTCATCACTCCTCAACGTATTGACCCAGGTCAACTACATCACCGTCGATGAGTGGGCGTCGTGGGTACCAGCGTCGGCTTCCACATCTGCCATCTCGATTAAGGGCGCTATATCACTAACTCCAGCACCCAGCAAGCAAGTTCAGTTCATCTCGCTGGGCATACGACCGCTTTCTGCGGAGGCCGGTCACAACGAACTTTTTGATGGAGTCAATCGCCTCTTCGCATTGTCCAGCTTTGGTACTATCGAGGAAGATGCCGACGTCGATGAGCAGGAGAAAATTCGACGGCAGACAGACAAGCGCTTCAAGCAGGATGGCTATACAAACAAACAGCTCAAAGCACGCAAAGACGTCGACAGATACCCCATGTTTCACCTTCGCATCTCGTTGAAGGAGGCTCGCAGGAGAAGCGTTTCCGAAGATCAGTTCATCGGAGATGAAGCGAACCTACAGAACGTGATGAAGGTCCTGGATGCAATGGTAACTCAATGGTTGTCGGTCCATCACTTTAGACCCCGGCATCCTCGTAAGAAGCGCGAACGGCCTGGTACTGCTTCTAGCGCTGCTGAGGACGCTGCTGTCAACACGCCATTCACGGAAAGCCCCACAACTAACATGGCTTTTCGAGGACACGATACAAGAGTGCGCTCGGCAACACCAAAGCAAAGCTCAACTCCGTCACAGTCTCTCAAGAGAAAACGCCCAGAAAAGATATCGTCACGCGAGTTGGTCGACAGGTCTCGCTCCGGGGCTTTTGCAGAGTGGTCACGCATCAAGAGTGGAAAGCCCGAGTTCTTCAGCAGCACTCTGAACGTGCCGAAATCCAAGGCCGCATTCGATACTTCACATGGCGCAAACTCCGAAGCCATCGCCCACTTTGATGTAGGGCCGCTAGCTCAAGGTGCTCTGAGCGGACAAGAACAGCGCGACGAAGTTTCGCTGCCTGCACAGAGCCTGGAAACCGATAACAAGGAGAATGACGATATCATCTTGTGGACAGATCCAACGACTAAGAAGACGCATCTACTGAACGCTAGAACAGGTTGCGTAGTACCTGACGCTCGGTCGCGGCCAAGTACCGACTCAGCTTTGCTTTCGGGATCGATATCCCATAACACATCGAGCAGGTCCATGCGATTACCGACACGGGCTGCGACGGCTGTGGCTGGCAAGACCCCCTGGCTCGATGATGTACTAGACACGTGGGAGAACCCAGTCTTCAAGACAAGCGAGAAGCGTATACAACAAGCTGTATTGCACGCAGATGAGGCTGATCACGGACACCATCATTCCAGACATGGTTGTTCTCGCATCGATATCGACAGAGCTTTCAACCAAACTTCATCGAGCGGCTCGAGTAGACTGTCAAAAGAAGGGCTGCATGACGCGCAAGTCATTGCGCAGGTCGACAAGAAGTTTATCATAGTCAAGATGCAAGATTCAACACGGGAGGAAGATGCGCGCGCGGGACTCCTTGTACTAATCGATCAGCATGCAGCAGATGAGCGTGTGCAGGTTGAGTCGCTCCTTCGCCAGCTTTGCAGCCCGCTTCAAGGTGAAGAAGGGTATCGGTCAAAGCTCGGCCATCAGGCGCAGGTTGCCTCCGTCGTTCTGGATAAGCCAACGCAATTCGCAATCTCTCCGCAGGAACGAGCACACTTCACAACGCATGCCGCGCGTTTTGCAGCATGGGGTATTCTCTATGACATCGTCCAGACGACAGTATCTGCATCTCTTCCTAGCACTGCCGACAAGGACAAGTATGTCTTGTCCGTCACAGCTCTTCCAACTGGTATATCCGAACGATGTAAAGCCGATCCCAAAGTCCTAATCTCTTTCCTCCGCTCAACAGTCTGGAAATACGCCGAAGAATCACGTCTCCCTCCTCTACCCACACCATCCAGCTCATCAGCAAATGACCCCACCGACTGGGTCAGACGTCTAGCCACCTGCCCGCCGGGCCTCATTGCTCTCGTCAACTCCCGCGCTTGTCGCTCGGCCATCATGTTCAATGACGCTTTGAGTATCGATGACTGTAAGGCTTTAGTGAGGAATCTGGCCGGCTGTGTCTTTCCGTTCATGTGCGCGCATGGCCGGCCTAGTATGGTGCCACTTATCGATCTTGGAGGATTGGGTGAAGGAGCTGGTGGCTTGGGCGGGCGCGATGAGGCGGCAGAGAAGGTGGGTTTTGTAGATGCTTGGAGGCAGTGGAAGAAATGAACGTCAATACACGTCTTTCTCTCAATATCTGACAAGTTTACTGGTGTCGTGACTGCGAATGATCAGCAGCGGACAATGAGTCTTGCGCCAAAGCGGCTGACGACGTAAGAGCAAAGACTGCATCAGGATCTGATTGCCCTTATCAGTCAACGATATCGCCGCTATGACTCTCTTGGTTGGTGTTATGAGCCTCCGTACTTACGATCAGCTTGGTGGGCATAGCTGCCAACACCGCACAGAGCTACAGCGCACGACCATACCAACGTCACGACCTGTAAGCGAAAAAGCACAGAGATCACAGTCGCTTCTCTGGCGGCGCGGCTTCAATCTGCGGGCACCAAGATTTAGAGACTCACTGGAGCCACAGTCATTTTCCTGACTTCGCAGTATCGTCGTACAAGTACACGGAATGGCACTACTAGAATCAGAAATCATGACTGATAGCTGCTTGTTACGACATCGCAGCTGAGTCTCACTGTCAAACTGAAGAGTCACGCGAAGTATAAAACGTCGCTGCTCGACTATCACCTTTCCAAATCTAACGACCGTTCACGAAGACTGAGAAGCCTCCTTACGTCTACCAAGTACAACGTTTGCCAGGCCATCACGGGCATCAGTTCTCTCCATCGTGTCAAATATGTCAGACGCAGTCCACCAGCTAAACAACTTTTACAACGACAGTCGACGAGTGTATACGAAAAAGGCGATCAAGCACAATTCAGAGCAACTAGCCACTTTGAACAACGACAACCATATATGTTCCTTGATGGATAGGAGTGGGAGGACTCACGATATTGATTTCTCTGGCGCGTACTCGGCGAGGTATGTCTAACAGCTGTTCATGATGGAAACCTTGTCAGAAGTGGGCTTGATAGCTAACGACCGAGCCTTGTAGTGGCAATGATGTACGGAAGGAGTTACGATTCTGGACGCACATCGACAACACCTTCCCAGAGACCGCGTTTCTGCTCAGCAATGGCGTCATGGCAAACTCAGTCTACAAGGATTACATCAATCTCCCAGCGCATACGGATCTGCTGTCGAAGATCTTGAACTTGGGGATCAGCATGTTTCCCATGCCTGTTCCACAACAGGTTGACCCCAATTTACGTACCAAAGATTTGATAGAAACAGCAAAGACGTGGGAGACGAGCGAAAAGCGCAGGTATTTCTTGGCTAGCTTGCATGAAGCATGGATGGCAACACCTGTCAAGAACATTCGAAAGATCGTCGCCTTTGGACTTGGTCCATTATACACCGAGGAGGCGGAAGCTTCCCCCGATGACCTTGGTCGGTATGATCTGGGGTTGAACAAGTACCACACACTTCTCGTGTTCGACATGGCGCATATGTTAGCCAACAAATTCAAAAATCCGGTCCCAATCATCTTTCAAGACGTAAACTGCAACCAGCAAGACCGCGACTGGCTAGCCGAATATGCGAAACACAAAGACATCGAAATGCGCTTCCTAGAAGACCCTCATGCGCTACTTGAAGTAGACAAATATACGTTGGTACTCGCACATGGCTTACCGGGTTTCAACGTACGCTCGGTCATCGTGGATATTACCAAGAGAGAAGGGGGCCCGGCTGGCTTCTTCTGCGAAAACATCCCCCAGTTTACTACGACTGAAGAGGAGCTGAAAGCGGCGACGCAGTTCCCAGTGGATCCGCCGAGTCGGCGTATTGATTCTATGGTGGAATATTACGGGATGAGGAGTATGTGTGGTATACATGAATGGCAGGTAGAGCTTTACTTAAAACCTCAGAAGGTCTAGTTGTGGGTTGCAAAGGCGTGATAGCTCCTCCATGGGCAGGGTTGGAAAGCGAAGTCTCGATATTTCTCAATGTATGACTCCGCACAGCTATCCTGATATGCTGCCAAGTCGTGAATACCGTAGCTCTCCCTTTCCTTCGTTGGCTTTAGGTTGTAAGAAACGGAAATCACTGAGGGGCCTTGCAGCTGAGCCAAACGACATCAAGTGTGAAGCCAGCTTCAGGATCACCTGCTCCTACCCCAAACATCCTCCTACAAACAACCTCAATGAACCCCCCTCTCAGCCCAAGACCTTATGATCCCCTCGTCACTCTCCTCGTACTCCCTATATTCCATCTCCCCATTCTTTTTCAGGAACGTATTTCCCTGCACGAACTTCGCCCTCCGCTCCGGCCTCGTCGCCACAACCTGCCTCCACTCCTCATATACATCCTCTACACTGGTCAAGCTCTCATAAAACCGTCGACACGCCCCAACGTTCGCTGTACACCGCCAGATGTGCAGCTTGCACATCAAGCGACCCAGTGCAGGTTTGCCGTGGGAAAGGATTTTGGTACTGTCGACAGTAACGTGTAGGTCGGATGTGTTAGGGTTGTGATGGACCGTGAGGACGCCGTCTCCTTCCATGAGGAGGTGTTTGAAGATGGCGAAGTAACCTTGGCTGTGGGCTTGGGTCCACTTCTTGTCATCGGGGTTGTAGTGTTCGAGCGAACGAAGACCTTCGACACCAAGGTGCAGGTACGAAAGGTAGATCAAGTGATCAGCCATCAACTCAGTCTTCTCGTCATACCCGAAGATGGCGAGAATGTCTTCGAATATGCTCCAGTATGTTTCGTTGGGGCGGTAGCAGGAGGCCACCGTTTGGCCCGTCAAAGGGTTAATTGGCGGGTTTGTGACATCGAAGTTGAAGATACCGGGGGCTGTTTCACTGAGGAGCTGTCCAGTGCCGTGGCCGAGGAGTTCGTGGATGACTGTTGCGACGAAGCGGATGGTATGGAGGTTTTCGCGGTAGGGTTCGCGGTTTGGGGGCTGAAGGTAGATGGATGCGCCAGGGGAGTTTCGATTCGCGTTCATTCGGTTGGCGATGATGGTGTTCTTTGAGCCGTGGTTTTCGCGAATATCGTTGTACTGAGCGATTGGAGGTGAGTGACTAGATTATTGGGATGTGGAGGGCAGTTAGTAAGACTTACGTTGGGGAGATTTGACGCTTCCCAAACATACGGGCAGCAGACTGTCAGAGCTGCATCATCAGCGTTAGCATGCGTTTATGTATGGACAGGGCCGGCACTCACCATGCACGATAGCACATTGGGGTATGACAACCACGTCCTTCTCGAATAAACCCTTGCCCTCGTTCTCCGCCGTCGCCCAAGGTAGCAAGGTACAGAATTTCGCTGCACTAGCTACAAAGACTTCCATCTTCTTCGTTTCTTCCGGGTCCGCAATACATACCACGCCTTCCCATTTCGCTCGTACGCCATGAGGATCGCGATAGGTTTCAACGAAGCCGAGAATGTGTTCGATTGATGGGGATTTGTCTTTGACCCAGATCTCTTGGCCTCGTCGATATTCTCGGAGATCTCCGGTCTCGAAGCTGTGCATGTGGCAATCGAGTATGTCCTTCTGGTTTTGATTCTGTGCGTACATACTGGCCCTCTGGAGGCTGTGATATTTCGTTAGTCTCATTGCCAGGCCTCAAGATCTTGATGCTGTCATTTGCGAATGAAAGACAGCAGAATAGGGATATACTTATTATGAGGAGATAGTAGAAATCTGGTCCTGATCATCTCCTTTCGTAAATCTGAATCTCGGTCCACCAAGTTGTGCAGCTATAGTAAGCTCGCTGCTGCCAGTCCGAGTCGAGGCCCGGAGAATTTCGAAGATGGCGTTCCCGTTATAGATTGTCTTTCGCACTCTCGTATTCTCTGGCTCAACGCCTTCTTCCTGCATGAATAGCTGAACTTCTTTGATATCTGTGCGCGTAATGCGGTCGTCCAGGTAGTAGCTTGACACAACAGTATCGCGTGGATATCCTGTGCTCTGCGGAGGTACTGCAGTCATACCGTCGACAAGGTTTTGAGCGGCGGATCCTGTCATACCCACGCATCCAACGATCTTCTCCAGAGACTCTTTGCTAAGACCAGGCACAAACTTCTGGCCTCCCTCACCCTGAAAAGTGAGCATATAATCTCATTTTCTCTCACAACTGCAGGCGCTTACATGGAAGTTCCCGAGATTGTACAGAAATAGCCCAGCATAGCTCAAAAAAGCCTTGACTTCATCTTCGGTCACCGCGCATACTTCCTCGAACTGGCTCCACTCGCCCTCGCACGCACGATAGGCCTTTATGATGAAATCAAAGATAGCTTCGGATTCTAAAGAGGTCTGGCGCAGAATGATGCGCGCTCCATGCCAGGCTGCTTGCGAGAGATAGTGAGCGTAGAGCTTGTCGCGAGATGGGATGCTGTCGAAGAGAGGCTTGATCGCCAGACGGTGGATTGGAGAGGCCTGGTCGGGCACTCGAGCGCGATTGGAAGCCATTACAGAATGGTATGATGAGGTCGTGAGTAAGATGCGCGCAGCTGTCGCGACTCTGATACCGCGTCGCTGTGCGTTTGCATCGGCTGCGCGTGATCAAAGCAAACGCAGCCATCGATGCACTGACCTTTGACATCAGGTTTGAGGCGCCATTTCGCGGTCGAGAGGGATTTCAGGTTCGCACCATGGTCTTTCGCGGCGCACGAGAATACGTAGAGCTCAGCTCAAGCTACGTTGGTGTACGGTGACTCTTCGTGCGACACCACATGTTGGATGTTGGATATTGATCGATCAGTGCCATATCCTCGGTTAGTGTTGGTTATGATATTACTGGTTTCTCCGAGTCTTCCACTCGGTTGTGGTAATGAAATGACGCATTAGCGATGAATCAAGCTCGCCCCCAAACTCGCAGCTGCACCGTGAACAAGGCATGGGAAGATGGTCGAAGCGATCGAGAACAACACATCAATATGGTGCGGTATTGGCGGTGTTCGAGTTGCAACCAGAGACCTAGAGTAAGAAGTTATGGAACTATCAATAGAGAACTTTCGGAGGACCGAGACCTCAAACAGATTTGCTTCGTTGTCAGCAAGCCAGCAGCGATGATCTTCGATGAGTGGGTGCTCCATGTGGACGCGCATACGTTCGGCATCCGACCATCTTAACTAGGAGCAATTGCGATGTAGACGGAAGAGTGTTTTGGGGTTCAAGTCAAGCATCGCTTCTTTGCGATACTATCATCTAAGAAGGCGGGCATCGCTGAGTATGATGGAAGAGTGAGGCGTCGATGCCAGGACCTCGGGAACGCGCTGAAGTTTAGCGTGGAAGATTCGCGATGAGCTAGTCCCATTTGGGCACTGTCACGTGCTCAGCATCCATCATCAATCGCGTCGACGTAGCATTGCTCTCCGCCTTCCACCTGCATGTACTTTGCTCCCCTTTGATGATAACGCAACTGTTCTATCGATGATCGCGATATGAGAACCGCATCACAGAGGTGCCGTGCCCCACGAATGCCAACCGCAGCTATGACTCCCTATTCACGGACGGCACGCTTATGTCCATGGCGCAAACCGGAGATCGCCACGCCAGGTGTAGACACAATCCAGAGAACCAAGCAAATACGCGACTGCAATACCCACTCAAGCTTGCGTCCTTCCCTTTGCCGACGCTGACATCGCAAAGTCGAGTCAACATACGTCATTCACAAGCTTCATTTACCCGAACAACTCAATAGCCAAGCTTCCACTCCGCTGCGGAAGCTGAACTTCGTATGTAACAATGCATGAAGCTAAGTCTGCGAAGCGAGCTCTTACTCCAAGAAACGGTCTGTCATAGCCGGATTGAGTAAAGATGTGCGCAGCACCCCGCGATTCGGGAGACGTTTGGCGGGGATTTCTTGTTGGAGAACTGGAGGGGATGCAGCGATAAGAAGCTTGAGGATGTGTGCGCAGCGCATGGTGTCTCAGCGAGTCCGCCACGAGGAAACATGTCGCTGAAAGAGAAGGACCTTGAAGCCGAGCGAAAAGAGCATGTCAGTGTTCATCCAAGCCCTTCTGGAACGATGCGCTGACGACAGAAGATCTCGTTCGACGAGAAAAGCTATGGCGGTAGAGACGACCGTGTCAATCTCGAAGACACCGTAGACCCAGCGAATGACTCCTTAGGGCCGGCATCGTCACCTATCGAAAGAGATGACAAGGAAACACGCCGCATCATTCGGAAGATAGATCTCAGGCTTTTGCCAACACTCGCTGTAATCTATGCCTTCGCACTCATCGACCGCGTTAACCTTCCGAATGTACTGCATATCCTCAGTCGTCCTATAACCCATATACTGACTCACCATTCAGGCGCGTATCGCGGGCATGGACGAGGACCTGGGTCTTTCAATCGGCTCACGCTACTCCATCCTCACAATGATCTTTTTTATTCCGTATATTATTTTCCAGTTCCCTGCCAACATCATTATCCGAAAACTCGGCCCTGCGGTCTGGCTGCCCTCCCTGGTCGTTTGCTGGGGCGCTGTCACGATCGGCATGGGCTTCACGGATGACTGGACGCAAGCACTAGGTTGCCGAGTTATACTGGGTGTGCTCGAGGCCGGCTACTACCCTGGCTGCGTCTTCTTGTTAAGTTGCTGGTATGTGAGATTCGAGGTGCAAAAGAGATTCAGTGGATTCTACCTGCTAGCGCTGCTTGCGAGTGGTTTCTCGAACATCTTGGCTTGGGGTCTGAGCGAGATGAGAGGACTAGGAGGCCTAAATGGGTGGCAATGGATCTTTGCGATCGTATGTCAAGCGCCTCCCTACTCTCTACCAGTTGCTAACAGATACTAGGAGGGTGCCATCACCATGTTGCTGGGCTTCCTTGGCTACGTCACCATTATTGACTTTCCCGATAAAGCCAGCCAACCCAGTCCCATCACGAAACGCCCTTTCCTGACCGATGCGGAAGCCAACATTGTTCTGGCCCGCATTCAACGCGACCGTGGCGATGCCGTTGCCGATAAACTTACCCGTTCAACCATCGCCAAACATCTCCGCGACTGGAAGATCTGGGAGTTCGCATGGCTCTACTTCCTCAACAACGTCGTCGCATACAGCTGGGGATACTTCCTGCCAATCATCCTCCGCAACGACATGGGTTACTCTGTCGCCATGAGTCAGATCCTGTCTTTCCCGCCATACGTCCTGGCTGCGGCTTGGATGTTTGGCACGGCATGGGTCGCCGACAAATATAGAATGCGCGGTGCGATCATCGTGTTCAACTGCGCATGGGCTGTTTTGGGGGTGTGCATGATGGCTTTCCTCAGCAACGCTCGCGCACGGTATGCCGGAGTCTTTCTGGGTGTCAGTGGTGCAAACGCGAATGTGCCTAGTATACTGAGTTATATGCACAACAACATCGTCGGGCAGATGAAGAGGAGTGTAGCGAGTGCGTTGTTGATCGGAGGTGGAGCTTGCGGAGGCATCGCAGCGTCGAACATTTTCCGACAGCAGGATGCGCCGAAGTACATGTAAGTTTCTGCATCACAATGTGTGAGGATCTAAAGCTAACTCATATAGACCTGCCATGGCCGTTGTTATCGCAACTCAGGTTCTGAGCATACTACACGTGCTCAAGAACTTCTGGGTCTACTCACGAGCTAATCGCCAGGCTGATCGTGGAGAGAGGATTCTGGAGGGCCAGGAAGGCTTCCGACAAACGCTGTAGATTTCCGGTTGTACTGCTCGCCACTATGCTTGCGTACGATAAACACTACGAATATATGCCGCTGCGCTATGCTATGCCATGCTATCAAACTCATCAAATAGTACGCGACGTGACAGCTTCCCTTCATATCAAAGATCCCAGATCTCGTATGTCAAACCAAGACTAGCCCATCAACCTCCGCCGCCTCCCACTGTCAACACTGACAGTATTGTCTGGCCCGATGCTAATACTCAAGCTGCTGGTATCGTCTTCGCTTGGAGCCCTCCTCCTGTCTCTGTCCCTGTCCCTCCCGCTAACAGCCTGGCTCTTACTCCTCTCAGGTTGTATGACCAGCCATGTAGAGCCTCCACCTTCATGCTCTTGTTCCATGAGCTGCAGTTGCGGTCCTCCGCCTCTTTCATCTCCTCTTCGCATGTCCCTGTCTCCTCTTCTCACGTCAGTTTCGCTTAGTCCTCGCTCGTTTCGGCCGCGCTCTCGACTGGGCTTTGCGTTCTTGGTGGGTGGCGGAGGAGGGAAGAGAGAGGGGAACTTGGCGGTTTTCAAAGGTAGTGTTGTAAGCGAAGAAGGCAGCGGGAGAGATTCGATCAGCGTTAGCTTCTCGAGTGGTATGGAGGTGAGGAGAGAAGCGGGTAGGTCGACGGGCGAGCATGCGACTATCGTGTGTCGTAGGTGCGTGTTCGATGCGAAGAACGACAAGTTTTCTGTGTCATGTTAGCGACCTCGCGACCTTCCACCTCGAGCATGCGTGGATACATACCTCGCACTTTTCTTCCTGCTCCGCCTTCCTTGCCGACTCCAGTATCGATCCAGTCGAAGCTCGTTATCCTGCCGCAGAAGCCAGTCGAGAAGGCTCGTAGCTGACCCAAGTTCCGAACCTTCTCAAGTCGTACAAGGTAGTTGGCCATACCTTCCAAGTTGGCATATATGCGGACAATGATGTCGAGTGAGTCGGCATCTTCGTACAGCTCCCGCAAGTATTCTCTTATCCGTATGTTCAGTTCATCTGCTAATGCTTCGCCGCCTTGAGCTTTCCGTGTTATGTATTTGTCTTGGAACTGGGACGGTCAGCTAAGATGCACGACTAGAAGTATACTACAACACATACCAGGAAGCCTTCGGCATCGGCATCTATGAGCACCATAACGAACGGCCGTTTGGACTGCGACTGCACTAGAGCCTCTTCTTTTGCCTTTGACTCTGACAGCTGCCCTTGCATCGTCCGCGTGACATCTGCGATTTCCGCTTGCAACGTCCGCCTGACATTCTGTTCGGAGCCGAGGTCGAGTTCACACTGTGCGAGGCGTGCTTCTGTCTTTTCGAGCTTGTCTAGGAGTTCCTACTCCATCGTCAAAACCATCATGGCATCCAGGACGCCTCCAGTAGCATACCTCAATAAGCTCGCACCTCTTCTCTTCCAGAATTCTAAACTGCGACAACCGATCGCGAAACGTCATCGGAGGTGGGGCAGGCGGGCCCGCAACAACTAATTCCGCCATCTTCAGAACTGGCAAACGTCACGCAATCACCAAAAGGCAGGAAAATTACTAAACGACAGAAAAATCTGGGGATCCTAACATTTAAGAAGACGCGTTGTTTTGGGCTCCCGCGCAGCGCTAGCTAGTTGTTTTGCATCTGCATGGCCCAAAGTACGGTGACGCCGCCGGTGCGAAAGATGGCAGGTTCTGATTGGCTGGGCATGTGGGGGAGTTGGGCTCATACGCTGCCTTGGTGTTGGAAGTCACCGGAAGCATACAGAAGCTCGTGAGCTGGCGGGCTGTGTTCTGGTCACGGATGCATTCTTTGCGGCATGCAATATGCGGCGCGAGCCGCAATGGGTCGCGTGAGGCGGAGATGGAGGGGTGATGGGTGCTTTGGAGGGGGAGGAGGGGCATGTTCTTCTCACTTTAGCCCCTCGTTTTTCGAAACGCACGTCACATTGCTTCTCTGGCTAACGATACAAAGGTGTTGAGGTTTCTAGATACATTCATGGATGCCTCTATGGATCACAGCTTTGTTCCACACACCCAGAATATCCAACGCGTGCATAGAACCCCAACGTCCTTATGACTCATTCATCAAAGAAGCTCATCGGCTACATGACCCGGATAATGTCGGTATCTGGTATCACAGTTGCCATCACGGCGCGACGATCAATCTTACCTCCAGACGTGCGTGGCAGCTGCTTCCAGATCACGGCGCGGGTCGGACGCATGTAAGCGGGGAGATGGAGGCCGCGAAGCAGCTTCAGCAGATACCGGCGCGATGCAGCGTTGAGTGTCCCGGTCATGACAACAGCAGCCAGGATCTGTGGCTCTTCCTGCTCTTCATTGCTATGAAGAACCACGACTGCTTCCACCACTCTCCCTTTGGCCTGGTCAACGATTGTCCGCGAGACATCACCCAGCTCGATGTGAAAGCCGCCTACTTGCGAGGTTGACTCGTCTAAGCGTCGCGAGGTAACGAAAAGTACCCCAGTATCGTTGATGAAACCCCAGTCTCCTGTCCGAAAACACTTCACACCAGTTCCAGGATATTTCTGGAAACGATGGTCGTCGGCCTTACAGCCAAAGTAGCATGGCCCAACACCCGGACCAGCGACCCAGATATCACCAGTTCAAGCTACAGGAAGTGGTCTGCCCAGATGGTCGCCTACCCAGATGTGGTTGTTCGGCAACGCGGTTCCCACAGGGATGAGCTGGCCTTCTTTGTTGCTCGCGTATGCCTTGTAGTCGACAAAGCTCATGGAGGAAGCGATTGTCGTCTCAGTCGCTCCGTAGAAGCTTGCAAGCTCCAGGTTGTCGAGTTGAAGCTCAGTGAAGTTGCGAATAACGCTCGATGAGATGTTTTCTCCGCCACTCAACGCGAATTTCCAAGATTTGCAATCCTTGAGCATGTGACGAGGATGTTGGAACCAAAGTGAGTAGTCAGATGGTGTAGCAATAGTAGTGGTGATCTTCTGGTGCACCATGACTTTGGTCACATTGGCGGGAGATGAGTCTGCGGCTACGAAGAGTGTGCCTCCAGACGTTAGGGCGAACAAGATCTGGAAGAGCGACATCTCCGACGTCCAGTTGCTGTGCTGCAGTACGATCGGTTTCTCTTCTTCGAAGTAGTAGGCAGTGGAAGCCACAAGCACCTTCGAATTCTCGTGGGTCAAAACGACGCCTTTTGGCAGACCATCGGACGACGGAAGATGCAGTCCCACAGCAAGATCGTCTGGCAGCGGTTCCTCGATGTTGTCGAAACCTTCCGTGAAGACCATGTCGCCGCAGAAGAATACGGTACCAAGTTGGAGTCTCAATGCATAGTCAACTAGATCTGGCGTGCTGACGATGCAAAACATAGTGTCGGAGTTCTTAGCGATAGGAAGATTGTCATCGACGGATAGGCGGTAGTCGATTGGAACGTAAACACCGCCAGCGCACCATATCGCAACGATACTGCAAAGAAGATCGACGGTTGGTGGACCGAGCACGCACACAGGAGTACCACGAGCGACTTCGTGCTTCTTCAAATCGGAAGACATGGCGACCGCGCGACGTATGAGGTTGACGTAGGTAATCTTTTGGTTTTGTTCATCCTTTACAGCGACACGATCGGGCGTCGTTGTTGCGATCTCCTGAAGCTTCTCGAGAATGCTGCTGAAGGAGACTTGGTGCTCGGGTCCGGCGCCGTGCGCCATGCCTTGCTCGCGTTCTTTTTGGGGTATAAGGTCCATATCGATGATGCTAGTAGTCTGGTTTTGAGCGACCATTTGCGCCATTGCTTGGATGTACATCCCCGCCACCACTTCAGCATGTTCTTTGTCATACGTCTTCTCGTCAAGGCCAACGAATACGACTAGATTGCGGTCGAGGTCTTCGCGTACAATCAAGACGAGGTCTTGAGCATGCTCGAAGTACATATCGGTAGTCGGAGAGGTCGGATAGGCACTAGCGATCCAGTCAAAGGTGACTTGATGAAGAAGTGTCTGCTTCGAGATGTTCAACTCGGATAACAAGTTCTTGACTGGTACATGAAGATACCGTCTAGACACGTCCATGGACGCCTTAGTCTGCTCTAAGAGTTGGTTGGAGGTGTGTTGCGAGTCGCCCTTGAAACGCACTGGCATAGTATCGCCCTTGCCCTTCAAAGCTCGACCTAGGCCGATCACGAAGTCGTCGGTACCAGTGAGCTGTGTGAGTAGGATCTGCAGCGCAGCTAAACCGAAGTTTACCCCTGAATGTTCGTAGTCGTCGCACATGAACCGAATGCCGAAGGAGAGATTTGCTGAGATGGTTGTCTCAAACCGATGGAAAGCCGGAACCGCATCGGGGTTGCGAAATCCTCGGGTCGTGAACGGTAACATTGGTAGAGACGTAGGCCGGCCTTCCATCTGGGCTGTCCATTGCCCCAGGCCAGAGGCCGGTAGCGGGGTCATATTGGAAAGCGGGCTGCTTTCTAGAGTATGGGTCGCCTCGAAAGAGCCGCTAGGGGTCGCTGGAGGCGGTGCAAGCAATGAATAGCCGGGGGTGGATTGCGCTCGGCGAGATCGAGTAGGTGCAGCTTGTCCCATCGGATTTTGGGCAGGCGATGGAGATGAGAAAGGATCTTCGTCGAAGTCCCTATCCTGCATAGTCGTGTTAGCCAAGATCTAATACTCGGGCTAGACCTCCAGGGATACTTCGTCGAGTGCATTTGGAGTGCACGGTTGGCTTTTCTACCTCGACCATGGTGTTTAGGCAGCAAACCATCCTTCTTGTTTCCCTCAGTAACCCTAGTAATTGCGATAGGTATAGTGAAGCCAACAGGACTGACCTGCTCGTCACTTTGACGTGCATGTATGACTCCCTGCGCTTATGAGTTCGCACCGACTATGAGAATGCGCTGAACTGACAACCACTGGTCTCACTTTCTTACTCAACCAAGATCATGGGTAGCCTCGCAATCTTCCTCAATTCTAGAGACAAAAATGATCTCGCACCCACCGAAGCACCCACCACTGGCCTTGGAGATCTTGGCAAACTTCCAAGAGAGCTAAGAGATATTGTCTATGAAGCCGTGCTTGCGGGTGCAGTCGGAAAGTACGCAGTCATATTTGTCAACGTTCCTGGGGAAAACGCCGACATCAAAGCCTACCCCCCGAGACCTTACTACGGCCTAGCAGGCATTTCCCAGGTATCATCCGCAATCAGGAAAGATATCACACCAGTCGTCCTCGGTAGATCCCATGTTCTAGTCCGAGGCTATCGCAACATACATCGACTTACTACGCTTCTCTCAGCCAACAACGCTTTTGGCAGCCTAAGATCGTTGATATTAGGAGGCATGCACAACATCAGAACTTTGCTCAGTCACATAGACAAGTTCCCAGCGCTCCAGCGCCTCAATATCAGAATGTGTACAAGTGTGTTGGCGCAGGTCGAATACAGAGTCAATGAGCCAACAGCAGACTCCTTGGCGAAAATAGTACACAAGTACAGGTTGGAGAAACTACTCGTGGGCACTACTCTGCGGTATCTCACGTTGTATGAGTTCAGTTCCAACGTCTGCATATGCCAGGATCAGTCCAATGAGAGAGCGCTACGCGGTTTGGGACTATGGTTGACGAAGGAGTGCGAGGAAAGAAAGATCAGCATGCATGTCGGACTTGTGCAGACATGTTCTGGGGAACGTTACGGACGGCTGCAGGGGCATGTGACGACCATCAAAGAGTTCTCTGAACGATGGTGAAAACCGGGGGAGTGGCTGGCTGATGGAGCCTTTGCTGGCGTTCTTTGTTAGCAGGAAACCACATCGATAATCCCGAGATACCACCAAAGAAACCTTTCACTGTGACAGGAATGCTCAAAGCTGTCCAATACAACACTAGTGTTGGCCGAGTCCTATGCGAATGCGATAACTACCAATTTGTGTGCATAGTGAGACTCCAGCGAACAGCGGAGGTTTCTGTGAAACACGCGAGGCCTTGTTACACTCTTGCGCGGAAAATAGTCGTGGTCCTTTAGGTATGGGTCGTAACTCGAATGTTAGAGCATTCGCAAAAATATGCATGGTCGCACATGAAGAGAGGGGATACGCATGAGGCCTCGATAGTATGGGCGCGCGAGATGGTGCTGGAAAAGAGGATGGGAAGAGCATCCAGGGGCGGCCGCATATTTGGAAAGTGCTATGAGCGTGCCAAGCCACTAGCGCACGGCGCGCGTCGGCACGCTTCTCACGTGTCTCCTCTCCTCCACGCGTGACACAACGCGTTCTTGATCGTCACCGTTGCACTCTTACGGGTTGCATTACTATGAAGGGGAATTTTGGACCTCTAAAGTACACCAGGATAGGGAACATGTCTCTACGCGGAGAGCCCGGCGTCAGCAACAACGATCTGGCCAACCAAAACGCGTCGCGTTCTCAGCCGTCGAACCTAGCGCGCCAGCATCATGACACCATGACACGCTTGCTTGTCAAACCTAAACTTTGACCTTCTCCGTCTGTTCCTGGACGATAAACTTCCACATCACCTCTGCTGCCGTCTTTGCGCCGTCCATGGAATTCAACGTCTCCGCTAGCATCCGCGCGCTCGCTGCATAAGAAGGATCCTTGAGCACCGTCAACACCGTGCTGCGAATGTTCTTGGCCTTCCAGAACTGTTTCTGCACGCGGATACCTGCTCCAGCATTCATGGCATTGTCCAGATTCGTCTGCTGCTCGACTTGTAGCGCGACACCGACAATAGGCTTTCCTGCAGCCAAGGCGCATTGGACAGTCCCTTGACCTCCATGCGTGACGATGAGGTCGGCGAGCGCATTGGCAGCCGGTGCTGGGATGAACCGATCAGTCACCAGAAGCCGCGCATCTCCGCCAGCGATCTCAATTGCCTTGTCGATGTCGCAGATGGATTTCGAAGCCAGCACGACTGCGTTCCAGTTGTCGTCAGGGTTCAATCGTAGAGCCTTGATCGCTTCGAACAAGAACTCTTCCGTCCCCGAGCTGCCCATTGTAACTAGGATCGATGGACCAGGACCCTTTGTCAGATGTGCCGATATGTCTTCGTCCAGCTTCGAGTCGTTTCGGGCGTACAAAGGACCTGTGAGGACGATGTTCTTTGGGAGGCGGTGCAGATATTCTTGATGGAATATGGGGTGGTCGTTGACCAAGTTGAGATCGGCCATGTTCATGTCGAAGAGTGAGATGGGTCCAGTGACTGGCCATCCACAGGCTGCTGCAGCAGCTCCTAGGCGCTTCTGTCGGAAGATAGGAGCGTTCACCATCAGGCCGCTGGCCCACCACGCCATGCGCTGTCGGACCGGTCGTGGAAGCCGTGTGAACAATGGCATCATATTTGGAAGATCGCGAATCAGGCCATGAGCAAAGGCTCCAGGATGCAAAGGCACTGGGAGGAAGTTGATCGTTCGAATACCCAGGAGTCGTGCAGCAATAGAGGCCGGAGCCCACATGCCATGGAACACAATATCGGGCTTCAACTCTTTGAACGCTGCAAGTTGGCCATCGATGAATGATTTGGCTATTTCTTCTGAACCGAAGAACTCGGGCCAGTCCCATCCGAGGTCATGCGCCACGGAGATGCCCTTCACACGTGGTTGAGCTGGGACGATATTGAAGCCAGCGTCCGTGATTTGATATTCGAACCGCGCGCCACAGGACAGGAAGTCGATTCGCAGATTGATATTGGACGGGCACATATCCCGCAACGCGATAGCCATCGCGATAGCACGTGTCGTGTCTCCAGCGTCTTGCCATGCTACGCTGAGCACGATGTGAACGTTTTGGGAAGCCATAGTGCCAGATGTTGCACCTCTTATCGCAGAAGAGAAGGTTGAACAGTAACGACGATTAGCCTTCCAGTACTGACTGGGTTTCAAGCTGTCCGGGTGTGTTGGCTCTTATACAAAACACCATGGACGTCGCCATGCATATATGCACCATTCTCTAAATGCGGCGTCGATCATATTCGTCTCTCCTCTATGATCTCCGAAACAACAGGTCCGACATGAGCCGCATTGTACAGCTGCGGCTCAATCTCAGCATGCCAGAGCTTATCAGCGTCAGCTCACCATTTGTGCGGAAGCTCGTAACTGCTATACGATGGCCAGCCCAGCGCTGAGCATTACTTAAGACCGACCCAGCTACGCGGATGACCATGATACGACGCCCGACAGCTGTGGGGAACCGTGGGAAGTGCGATCCGGTATCGACATTACATTCGGCCCTTTGTGAAATCGGATCACTAATTGTGTTCGAGCATCTGACGTGTAGTACGGCCACGTTCGCGCCAGCTGCGAGTGGAATACGTGGGCTGACGAACCGTGCGCGGCGAGTTGAGACGTCTGGCAACGCCATTGGCATATGATGCGCGTCGCTAGTCATGTTGTTGGTTCCTACAGATTGCACAGCAGACTGCCTGCCTGAGTACGACCTGGTGGTGGTTGTCAGCAAGCTTTAGGTTTACGAACAACCAATCGTGTACACGCAATCTCGGAGCTGGCCCGGATGACGCACCTATCCGACCCCCAAAACCACCGAAGTGTGGTTTCACCGCGAGAAGGGCGGCTTCAAGGCGATAATCGCGCCTGTGTGGGCGGAGCAAATACACGTTGGAGCCTGATAGCAACACCGACCCCAACCGTCTATCATCTCAATCAAGCAGAAATGATATCGCAAAAGTGGGGCTCAAACATCCATATGGTTGATAAAGCTTCGCTAGAGCTCGGCTTTGCTTGATTGCTCGTCCTGGACGTGGGATGATCAGCCCCATGGCTTGGTGGCTTCGCTTACGCATTACCTGTTTGGTGAGCTGCGAATCGGAAAGGCCCCGAAGTCTGCTACCTTGCGAAAATCAAGGAACGTCTTGTAAGCTTGCGCATTTTCGCCCCTCACAACACGTGAGACGCTTGGAAACAGCGCCAAAGATGACAAACTTCAAGCAAACAACGACGGGGAGGGAGAACAAATGGCTAATACATTATGCATTAATGGCAGAGATACGATGCGATATGGTATCCGCCCTATCATCATTACACGCTAAAGGACATCGCATTCATCCATAGATCTAATTCCGGGAAAGAAGAACCAGCTTCGTCACCTGCGAACTTGCTTCCCCGGGCCCAGTTGATCACGGAGGTCGGGGTTAATGGTGGCTGTCAAATACGACGCAAATTGACCACTCTGCCTGAACATCTTCTTCAAAGCTGGCGCGGGCTCCGCCACCGCCGGCTGGTTCCCTTCTTGCCGACCCGCACCATTGGCTGGAGCTTTCAGGATACCACGGGGCTGCTGTGGCTTCTGATCCCGCTTCTCATCGTGTCCCTGTACGGACGTGTCTGGCTTTGCTTTGACGCTTCGCCACTCCATGCCTACAGCAGCTGGTATCGCAAGGCAGGCTATGACGAGTGCCGCAAAGAACGTTCCATGTGTCAACGAGTCGTTGTAGGCTGCCAGTATCAGGGCCTTGATGGCTGGAGTTACACCAGCCGTTAGGTTCGTGGCTCCCGCGTCTAGGATCTTTTGAGGGTCCAGGCCTCCGATTTGCTCCAGACCAGACGAGAACTTGTGTATGTACAGATTCTGGCCGACGGCTGTGAAGACTGCGCCACCGAGTGTTTGGAACAGCGAAAGCACTGCCGTGCCGGTCGGAACATCCTCCTTGGGCAGTATGGTTTGCACGGCGATGTTGGGATGTTGCATGGTGCAGCCAACGCCAAAGCCCACAACGATCTGCGTTCCAATCCACATGGCGTTATCGGTGGTCATCTCCCAAGTGGTGATGAGACCAGCTCCGATGGCCATCAAGCCTGAGCCAAGGATCATGAAAGGAGTGTAATATCCGATGCGCTGTACCAGAGCTCCAGACACGATCGAGCCGAAAACAACCGAAAGTACGAGCGGAATGGTGTTGATGCCGGATTGCATCGCAGATGCACCTTTGATGGCCTGGAACCAGAGAGGAACGTAGATGGAGACCGTGAGCATGGTCGCGCCTACGCAGAACTGGGATGCACTACCGAACGTAACGCTGCGCTGGAAGATAATGCGTGCTGGTAGAGTCGCAGTGGTGTGCCTGGTGACGTATTGCCACAGCACGAATGCTATCAGCAGCATTGCGAAGGCGACAAGTAGTATGACCATCCGCGGTGAGGTCCACGGGTAGTCGGCTGCGCCCCACTCCAGCGCTAGCAAGAGACAAGTGATCGATGGAAGAAACAATGCGGTGCCCAAGGGATCAAGTTGTCGTATCGTCTCTCCCCACGTCTTGAGTTGCGGCTTCTTCTCATCCAGCTTCAGCAGCAAGCACACTACAAGGAGAGTGAAGCCACCGAGCGGGAGGTTGATGTAGAAGCACCATCTGGATGACGTTAATATGAGTTTCATATGCGATTTGTTAACGATATTACTGACCTCCATGTTGCGCTGCTGCTAGTGAACGCACCGCCTAGCAAGGGACCGGCCACACTTGCGACGCCAAAGCATGCGCCGAAGAGACCCTGCAGCATGGGTCGCTTGGCCAGCGGTACAGTGTTGAACATGATCAGGATCGCGCCGGTGAAGATACCGCTACTCCCCAGGCCCGCAACGGCACGTCCGACGATAAGCATATTGCTGTTCCGCGCAGCGCCACAGATAATACTCCCGAGTTCGAATAAGAAGATGCCGGATAGGAAGACTGGCTTGGTAGGAAAGAAGGTGTATATGCGACCGTACAGCAAGATGAACCCGGCTGCTGTCAGCATGTACGCGCTACCGTACCATCCGATGTCGCCAATGCTACTAAACTCGTTTGTGATGGCGGGTATCGCTGGGCCGATGATAGTTCGGTCAAGAGCGACAAGGAAGATCGAGATGTACAACGAGAGCATTATGATCGCTGTCTTCGCAGTGGATGGGTATGGAGATGGTGCCTTTGGCGCTCCTCTTTGTCGTTCGATGTCGTAAACGGTTGGTGGCTCATCAAAAGGTTCGTCGCTCATCGAATGCGCATCCCTGAGATTACTCCTGCGGTAGTTTCGGTCTGGGTATTTGCCCATTGCAGGGCTGAGAGGTCCGTCCATGATGCTTTCGTCGTCGAACTTGAAGCTTGTGGGACTGGAGTAATTTGTGTCGTCGTATGGGTCCATTATGACTGGTACATGATCGCCGTCCTCGGACGTTGAGACTCGTCTTATTGTGTTGCGGCGGAAAGCTGGATCGGCTGCATTAGCCTCGTTGGCTTCATTCAGCCGCAATATCCCTTCTAGTGCCATTAGAGTGCTTGCCCGCAGGTAAGGTCGGATTTCTTGTAGATCTTCTCGTAGGTTGTTAGTTGTGTAGGAGGTAGCGCAATCCCGCCTTTGCGAGTATGGTTGTGACTGAGCGAGATCTTTGGCGAGGTCTTGTCCTTGTGGGTTATAAGAGATATATGAGGCTGTGCCTAGCCCTGCTTGCTCGGTTGCTCGATCGAACGCAGTCTGGCAATTGTCAGCCAGATCTTGGATGATATCCGCGATCAAGCCGCGCTCTTCCGAGTTCGTGCGAGCGTGCCAATTGAGCTCGTGTGTGGATTGTGTAGCATGTGTAGCTTGTGTAGATGGGCGTGTTGATGATGATATAGATCCTATGATGGAGAGCGCGGCGGGGCGTGCCCCTCGGTACTTCGATATGGACGGAGGAGGCGCCGCCATGATGTTCCCAGTCTCGAGAGTAAGCCTTAGGTATCAGTCCGGATATATTGGGTGCGTGCGCTGAAGCCCGATCTGTTGCTTGCAGCCGAACGTACGAGAGGTCCAAAGAAACGAGATGGTAACAATATGCAGAGATATACGGACATGAGCTATAGGGGTGAAGAGTAATATAGTCATAGACAACGTCGATTCTTTGCATGAACGTTGCATGAACAGTCCAAACAAGAAGCACATCTCAGTAGCACATCTAACAGACCAAGAAATATTCCGCAGTCGCATCCGTAGCACGACCATGAGGCGCAACGGTGCAGTCAGACGGCGATTACCTCTGGCGAATGCGACATGCTTCTCCCACACCACCCACAGCCATCAAAAGCATCGGCGCGCCAGCTTCAAAACCACCGATGTTCCACAACTTGGCTTTACGCCACAGAGCTTTTCGTGCGCGTCCGATGGCGTCTATTAATATGTACCGGGTAGACCCTGAGCTGTCAGAGGTGGGTAGCTTCGTTATGCTGCATGCGCGCACTGCAGCGACTCTCGTGTTGTGTGCAAGGTTATGCAAAGTCAGCGACATAAGCGACAATGAGGTCGGTGATTACGCTGGGGAGCCGAGCGGCGCTGCGAGGTCATTGAGTTCTGCCGAGACACATCAGACAACATGTCAGAGGGCTGTGAGGATTTCTTTCCAAAGTGAAGATGATGCAGATGATGGAGCATGACGCGGAGTGACGTCTCAGGCACTCAGAAAAGCTGGTGGAGGATGTTGGCGACGAGAAGAGAACGGAAAAGCAAGTGGGCCTTGGCTCTAGCGTGACAGGATTGCTGACGTGCTCAGAATTACGCATCATGTGAATGGCATGTCTTCGCCTCGCCACTTGCTTGTCCCGTCACAACAAACCCAGTTATGCATTCGTTGCAAGAGGCCCTCGACTGAAAGTACAAAGATGTCGCGATTCGCATCTGCATCATTCTATAGTCATGAGAATTTGATAGCATCCCAATGTCAGCCGCCGGCCCGACATCGCAGCTCAACACATCGTCATGACCGCTCATCACATTTCGACCCCGCGCGACCCTCACATCGCCTAGTCAGCCCTGCACAACAGCAGCAGCCCCTACATTCAGGACGAAGGCGTTCTGGATGCGACACCTCAATGCGGGTGATCGCCATGATCCTCTCAGGGGGCCCACTCGAGGCAAGCAAGCCCTTCCCGCGGCGGATAGCACGCATAGCCATCTTGGAATGCAGGTACGGTTTCAAAGACTTCTAGCTTCGCTGGTCTTTTGTCAAATTGCGGGGTGCATTGTTGTTCAACAGGGGAAGAGTGGAGGCGACCGCAAAAGCAAACGGCGCCCCTGAACCAAGAATGGCAGGACGGATCTGCAAAAGCAAAGTCGCATGCCATACAAGCATGACCCTGAACAGGTCTGGGGCCTACATCAGTATGGAAACATGCGAAGTAGGTGATACAATGTCGGTGTAGGCTCCAGGCCTGTTCGGATTGTTCATACGCTGATGTGGTCGGGACGCCAAGCTATGTCGCAAAACGACCACAAGCCTTCATGTCGCGGCTTGATGCTGGCGGTCGAAAGAGGGGTGGAGTTCAACCGTTGCTCATTGGGGTGCAACAGGTACGTCACAATCAGCGGGCCGCGGGTCATGACTTAGAACCTGTGGTGGAGACGGCGGATCAGATACCAGAGCCTAGAGATCGACCCAACATGCGACAGGAAAGAAGACATTGCGAACTACGTCAACATTACTTCCACATTCGCCTGTGTTGATGTGCCGATACTGGTACTCTTGTTCCTCCTTGAGATGGTCTTTGGCCAACATGAAGTGATCTTGTGGGCTCGCGCTCGAATGTGAAGTCGTTTCGCGAGGGACTTTGGGTGTGTACGTTGGTGGGTTGGTAAGTCGATAACGGTGGTTCCAACATGAAGTAATGGTAATTAATCCTTGTTAAGGCGGGTACTTCGATCTGTGCAGTGTATTTGGCGTATCCGTATGAGATCAAAAAGCTGGACCAGTGTTTTTGGGTCGACGATTGTACTTGATGTCAACGTAGCTTTGAGGCTAAGGTAGAAGATCCGCCCTCGTGCAGCATACATCAACATGAAAACAGACAAAGCTAGCGACCTAGCGTTAAAGTAGGCTCCAGGGTGCTCAGGCTTTCCTCGAATGAGGTGTAACCACAAGGTACGCGACAGGGATCAAGTATGCAAGGCAAAGCTGGTTTTTAATGAGCGTGGGGTATATTGACTACGGATAACAAGAACTACGTGATGAATACAAGTAAAATCAGATAGAGAAAGAGCAGAAGTACAACCAAACCATCTCAAAGCCGCCCTCTTTCACCTCAAGAAAGCTTCCCAGGCCGAGATATCGCCAACGACGCCAGCCACATAGCTGAGCTCACAGCTCTGGGTTTTTAATGTCCCACGCTGTTATAATCGCGTCATATTTCGCCACACAATCTTCAAGACATTCGATGAGGGGGACGTTGCAGTATGCAACCGTTCCGAGCGTACGCAGTTGCTCTCTGGTCATCCCAACATTTTCGAAAACTACACGGTTGTCCAAGGCGTTCAAGCGACGGCATACACCAGTGCAGAGGTTGAGCGAGTGGGTTCTGAGAACAGGTCTCTCGTTTTTGTCGGGAGCAGGCCATCCTAGCAACCTTGCGTCGGCCTCAACCATAGCGGTCTTGGCGCAGTCAGAAAGAGCGATGTTGCACTGTGAAAACCTGACCTCCTCAAGTGGCGTATCTCCAATCATGGATTGGCCGTTGATAGGGGTAGGGTCACTGCCCTTAGTCGCGATGCACTCTGACAGCTTCTGGAGGAGGGGGTACTCGCTGAACCGTTCCTGGGCCTTGAGCGGCACTACAGCAGTCACCATGAAGGTGTTCCCGGCCAAGATTTCGAGGGCTGTTTCTTCATCATCCATGGAGGAGCGTCGGACCGTCTTGACTGGGGAGACATCTGCAATAGCGGGCTCCTGGAGAATTCCAATTAGATTGGCCCGAATACATAGTGAGCGTGTAAGACATACCTGGAACGCCTTCGTGGGGATCAGCGCAGCGGTAGCAACAAGGCTACCGAAGGCCACCGCAAGGTAGCGAGAGTGAATCATTGCAAGTCACAAGCAAGTAGTGTTGTTGAGACTTCGATGAAGACGGTGGAGACCGTCGAAAGGGTTGAGGTAGTGGAGATGGTGGAGAGTGTTGAGATTGTTGAGTAGGTAGAAGATCGAATCAGGAGTGTGAGTTGCGATAATCACTCATCGTCCAACTGGACTCGGTTTATATACGTGCTGTTGTCCATACCCAAGAGTCCGATCCCGAGCCCTCGGAGTGCGTGGGCAGAGCGGATATGTACTGCTCATAGTCGTAAGAAAACCTCGGTTTGAACCGGTGAATCGCAGTACTGATAACCCTTCTGGCGTGTGCGTCAGCCATTCAGGTCAAGCACGGGATTGAATTCTTTTGGTCCGGGGCCAAAGACGTCTGACCCTGGATATTGTAATGGTAATCATCCACGGATAGGAGGCCTTGTCTGTTATCCGATGTCGATGAAAATCTGCGCCCCTGTCATTTATTGAATCATTCTCCCAGTTTTCGTTTGGATGACAGGTTGACCTGGATAGAGTAAGGTGCAGTACGTCAACGCAAAAGCAGGGGCATGACAGCTTGAAGCAGCTATGACAGTTACAGTACCGAGACGTTCAGCCGGCGAACTCGCACATTGACTAAAAGATTGATTTCATATCCTTTTGAAGTCACATCAATCGTAAGATCACAGTGCCATCTTGAGTTACTGTACTTCTCACTATTGCGGTCGTGGTGGGTCGCGCATTCAAGGGTTGCTAAAAAAAAGGTTGGAATAAACCCACGATAGTTTGACCGTGTAAAAGGGTCTGAGCTCTTTGGGTCCCCAATGTCCGAGGATCAGAGTTGTCCCTTTGACTCTCCATCATAGATACCACAGAACGAAGGACGTGGGTGAGCGATTGGTTCGGAATTTGACAAACAGGCTGCAGGGCGAGAAAGTGGGCGCAATGATACAGACCGGTGGTTCTAGATTGCGCAAGTACTTGTCATATTGCGGCAATCTAGCTACCTCGTTGATTGTGCACCCCGTATTTGTTGCATGCCTTGCAGTAATCAGTGTTACCAACATGCCTGCGGGGTAGATTTCGTCCTCATGTTCAGCGGTCATGATTTTGCTCACTCCAGCCATCGAGACTTCCCAGAAAGAATTCGTGTCTGAGAAGGGGACACGATCACCCAATGGCGATAGATCGTGGTAGTATCTTGTTACGCAAGATCAAGAATACCCTTCATTCGTAGTGTTGCCATGTGGGACGCTGGCGCGCCTTTTTGGTGGTGGAAGTTAGCATCCAATCTTAATCCTTTACAAGAGCGAAACCGAAGACACTCACTGTATTCTTTTCTACACTGATCAATTTGTGCTCTATTATCAGATCGCGTTCTTTCTGGACTTGCTATCCACCCACTAGGCTGTCATCATGCGGCTCTTCGCATGGACACATGCCGTCTTACACGTCTTCGATGTTGTCAATGCATCCGCAAGCGTTGCTTATTCGAATGAGACAAGGAAGGAACCCGTTTCGAACATAACTACACAGGATATCGGATTGAAGGGAGATTATTTCGACAACGAATGTGCCAGAAGTCCCTATTGTAAAACCACGGATGTTCCGGGTACCTACGACTGGAGCAACGACTGCCCAAACTTTCCCAGGATCACCGAACACCTATGGCAACAACATCGGCACGAGGACGCATTCTTCTTGAGAAAACGTCTCAAGGAGTATCAGCGTATGCAAAGGGCAAGGAAACTTGAGGGCGATGAGATCACTTTCCCTGCCTTTTTGGCGAAGCGATACGCTCCCAATCTACCACCAAGCAACATGCTCTGTGATGGTATGGGCATGTGTAGAGTAAGTAGTTCACATCCAGCTTGCATTCTAGCTCACTCTAACGTCATCAACAGTCTCCAAGCTGCAAGGACATTAGCACGAGGCACACTCCCGTTGAACAACGAGCAGTCATGTTGTTCTTCGAGTTCGTCTCTGGTCTTGACCATTCCTTTCACATCACCAGCGAAGCTCTCCAGGATCATTACAGGCACATTCTCGAAGACATCGATGCCCTTACGAGGTGGTTCACATATGCAGACGAACAACAAGACGCCGCGGTCAAGAAGGATGAGAAGAAGAAGAAGGCACTAGCTGCTATGGAGTTGGCGTTCGGAATCATCACGGCAGTCTTTCAACTATTCACCACAGCCGCCAATATGGCGAACTACAGACCCGACGTAATCACCAATTGGGTAAAGAAAGTCTCTTTGTTCAACAGAATGGCTTCGAGGTGGCAGCGAACTTTGGAATCGACGGCCAAAAAGCTGCCAAAAGGATTCGCGAAAGTGTCGGGGTTCAAACATTGGGCAAGTCGGAGGACGCCGAAACCGAACGACGATGGTACACCTGGGGAGGCATATGGTCTGCTCATGCCCAAAACGATCGAGAACGCTCAGAGTAAGCTAGAGCTTCGAACGCAAAAGATTGAACTAACACTAAGCAGAGTTGTGGACCATCACCAGTGGGGGCTGGCTAGGTTCGCAAGCTTTGACCAAAGAGGTAGTCAAAAAGATTGACCACAAGAAGGATTTGTAAGTTGCGCGTGCTGTACCTTTGACAACGCAAGTGCTAACATCAAGAAGGAAAGGGTGTGACAAAACCCTGGAAGCCGTACGCGCAGCACTCGCCGATATCGACAGCAACGCAGTCGAAGAAGCCCGAGATGGAATGGCAATCCTCGCGTCGGGCTACAGAAGTCGCAATGGCCACGATATCGTCGAACTCTTCGCCAAGGATTTCTTCTACGGCGCCAACGTCCACTACCGATCCTATGTCGACTTCGTGATCGGAATGAAGTCTTACGCAACCATCATAAGCGCTTTGTGGAAAACCGAAGGCGTATATGTCGTCGCGAGCTGGGCTAAACCCGGCGGTGACTGCGACCAAGACGACCGTGGACCAGCCGAAAGCAAGATCTGCCTCGAAGAACGCCCCGACAGGTCGTACTGGGTGTACGCAATGACGAACTACAAGGACAAAAAGATGCGCAGTCCACCCGGATGGGAGTATCTCAACAGTGAAGAAGGCTTCCACGGCCTCTTCGCTAGCGACGTGGTCCGATCTGCTCTTTTCAAAGACGAGGTCTACTGGCCGAACCGTAAGAAGGAGGAACATGACATGAACTCCACAGGTTCAGCATCTTGCCCATCAGTCAACAACGATCAGATGCAGAATGTGACTGCGCCGGAACCGGTGAATCTGGATGGCCAGGGACCACCGGACACGAATATGACGAGTTCGTCAGGCTCAAACTCTACTCACTTTCCAGGCGAGGTAGACTATCTGGATGACTACGGAAACGCCCCCGACGGCTTCGACATTGCAGTATGTTACAGCTGGCTCGGCGAAGCCGTCTCTAGCACCGGCAGCACGGACAATCAGAACGCGCCTTGCCAATGCGACCCCATGAACCCCACATACGCAGCGTCGTGGGCTGCACCCACCAACTGGACAATGGCAGCGACCAAGCACTTCATCAAAGACAGCGGCTTGTACAACTTTGACAACTTCGGCAAGAAGTGCCACGACTGCGAAAGGATGGACACTAGCTGGAAGGCATTGCTAGAAGTTGACGACGAGGAGAAACCACCGAAGCATATGAAGAAGGCCTGGTTTGGCGGCTGCGACCCTAACCATCACAAATCGCATCCGCTGGGACCGAAACAGCTTACTCAGCCTAAATCGAACTCGACCAGCTCATCATCTGTACCGCCAGGTTGCGAACCAACGCAAGCGCCGACACCCACTCGAGAGCCCATCATGCAAGTTACCACCCAACTGCTTCACGAGGAGACACGCTATCCGAAGAATACGCCCAAGAACATAACGTCGCAAGGCGCATGCAACGGGCCGTACTGCATCGTGGATGTCGTCTACGAGATCCAGGAGTCACACTTCAACTACACCATCGACTCCTCTGTCCGAAACGGCGAGCACGGCTGTGATCCCGGCGACAACAAGTGCATTGAGCAATCTGCCCATGACATATGCGATTTCATCGATGATGATGAAGATGATGAAGAAGCCAAGGCTCAGGAGGACGCGGAATGGGATCGAGAAGAGGTCGGTCCAGACGACGACGAGTACGAGGACTTCATCCAGGAGGACCCCAAAGGCAACGGCACAACCCCAGGTAACGACAAGACCCAAAACGACGGCACAACTCCCGGCGACAACGGCGTTCCAAACAACGGCACCTCCCCCGACAGCCAAGACAAGAAGAAGCCCGACAACGAAGCCATGAAAGCCTTCAAAGCATGGCTCAAGATGCACGACAAACGACAATCATGTGTGTGCGGCGGAAACGGCAAGAACGGCCAACACGGCATCCATTGTTTCCCAGGACCTGTCGCCACGAGAACCACCACGATCAAGGGCCGCATGAGCCAGACAGCCAATCCGTTGAGTCCTTTGGCTGCTACACCCACTGGAGCCGGAGGTGGAAGTGCGGCTGCAAGTGGGACTGGCAATGTGGTGACCAACGTTGTCGCCACGAGTGATGTGTGGGTCGACGCGCGAGAAATATCTGTTGAGATGCCGAGTCTGGGGACGCCTACGGAGACGGCGATGTTTCTGACGGGTAGCTACGCTTCGATCGCTACGTATGGGGCGGGGGGTATGGACTGAGATCTTGCGGGTGCGGCGGGTGGAGCTCGGGGTTGACGGCTGCTGAACAGGCCGGGAGTCTACATCAACGTTGGGTCGCCTGCTTTGCACGTTTTCAGGTTGATGTAGGCTGCAGACTTGTTTGGGTTTTTCGTAGGTTGACGTCAACGGAGGGTTTTGATTACGGCGTTCTTCTTTCATCGGTACTCCATGGTTCTCTGTTAATGGGGAGAGCTTGGGTACAATGCTTTTCGCGCGGGTAGGAGTCTGGGATTGGACCGGAGTACTGGGCTGGGACGGAGTCTGGGGCGTGTTTGCTGACTTACTCTTGATACTGATGTCTCGTCCATATCAATCGAGTTTGTCCTAAATTTGCTTTGACAACATGATGACCGTACACACTGTGATTTTTGGAAGGCGACCGAGTGAGAGCGTCGCAGTGCAGGGAGATGGAAGCGTTCCGCGCGAGGTAGCAATAAGATGAGGTGATGGTGTAGATAAAACTGATCATTATGCCATGCCATGCCATGCCATGCAATGCCATGCAATAGAAGTAATATGAAACGCCCCAGCACTTGGCGACGTCTGATCCAAACAACCGGAAAAAGAAGAAGAGATGAGACCTTTGACCAGCAAAAGGGTTGAATGCGAAGAACAGTCAAATGGAAAAAGGTAGAGGGTATCATCGCTGTCGTGTATGCGCGAGGTAAGGAAATGAGGAGGAAAAACATTACCAAAGGATACGATGAAACCACCAAACGCCAGAAATGCCGAGATTAACCAGACGCCGCCATACCCTCAGTCGTAAGAGCGAATTGAACGACGATCAGTCGTCCGTAGCATTCATCTTCCCCATCTCCAACCCCACCTCATCAGTCTTCATCCTCTCCCCATCGGGCCCCCTCCGCCCACCGCCCACAAACCCCCAAAGCCCAATCGCCGCAACCCCCCAAGCAACAACCACAAAAGGAATCATGACCGCCCTTCCAGCGATCTCAATCCCACATTGCATGCCATAGTCTTCCCTCACCATACCCGCACCTTCAACACCCGCGAGCTCACAAGCCCAGGTTTCGAGATCAAAGGTACCGAAGTTGTAGCGGAAGAAGGCCGGGGATTGTTGGGTGGAGGTGGAGGTGGAGGTAGTGTCGTTCATGCGCGAGGCGCGGAAGTTGACGAAGCCTTCGCGGAAGTGGGAGGTGTTTTTGTGGGTTACGTAGATGGAGACGAGGGCGAAGAGGACGAGGATGGCGTTGGTGATGTGGAGGAACATTATGTTGCGACGGAAGGCGTATGATTGCGTCTGGGGAGGCATTAGTTGGATGTGGTATTTCGTCTTCTGTGGGATTAGACGTACCCTGTTGCCCTTTTTCCAATCTGTTGCGACGAATCCAAGATGTGCGGCTGCGAGACATATGCTGACGGTGCCAGCGATAATGGCTAGTTTTGCTGGTACTGCGTATAGCATCCGTGGTAGAGCGGCCATGATGATGGCTTCGCCGGGGTCGCCATTTCTTCTTGTTGTCTGGAATTCAAAGCCTGTCATACGATTGTCCTCGACGAAGCTGTAAGTTAATGCCTTGAGGGCAATGACCGGGACCGCGATGATGAGTAGTACTGAGAGGGAGACGCTGTACAGCAGCCTCGCTATACGGTGGTGAGGACATGAGCTGGTATTGAGCGGCTGGTTGAAGACTGGTGGGTCGTCTTCCTTGACCTGCTTGGTGTGAAATAGCGAGGTGACCTTCTCGGCTGTCGGTGGGAGGGTGAATTTGACTTTTGTCATCTTCGCAGTAAACACGTTTCGACCCTTCACGGAAGGACGAAGTGGAGAAAGGTAAGTATGCTACGAGCGAGAGTATTAGGCGTCGATTGACTGATGTCAAGGAGACAGAAGATTAACATAACATCTGCTCACCGCCGAGACATTGGTCCCAAGAGACGCATGCTTGAATAGTCGCCCGTACCGCATCTACTCTTACCTATGATTATGATGTCTGCTGAGAGAATATCAGCCTGTCAATGCTATCCTACCGGCATAGGGCTGCTTCGTGGCAGCTGTCAAGGATTCGCTTGAACGGTCCAGTACATTTCCGGCCTGTTGTAGATGAATCGCAATGCAACTGACAGGTGTCAAACGGTCGGTTCATCGTGTATTGGTCGTCATGATGTGCCGCGACGGGAAGTGTGTGAGATGCGCAACGGGCACGCCCCACCCACTGCACCGATGATGGTTCTCGCACGTCGCAATAATACCGGCTATTATGTGTTAGAGATATCGCTTGGGTATTCGCGTAGTTTACATGGCGATTGAAGCGGGTGTTGACAATATATCAAAGTCGATAGAGGTTGATCTGTCCATGGGTCGCATGGAACACGCATGGAATACCCAGCACGCTGTGTCGATCCTCCGCATAACGATTTGCATCGAGAAGACGCGTCCTGTATCTATTATTGTCCACGAGTTCAGTAATCGTCAGGCAGATGAGACGGTACAAACTGTAGGCTATAGTGAGAGGGTCTATGGAGAGTTTCAGTCGAGGGCGACGCTGTGGCGAGCAGACTCTTGATGTTGCTAGACATCGGTATATTGTGCATTGTGCATGTTGCGCTGCGCGTACAGCATGTGAAAGCAGAGTGGGGAGTCAGCCGTAGATGTGGGAGGTGAAGAGAAGAGTGAGGTGGCAGTGGTGAAGGATGGCGAGCGGCGGTGATGTCAGACCCTGGGCGCTAAATGTCGAGGAGTCGCGATCAGCCGTCGACGCGTCCACGAGACATTTCAACCAACAACAACAATTCCCCTCTATAACCCACCATGGCCTTTACAGCGCTCAATAACAAGCCATCGGCACCCATTGTACCCGTACAAGCACCTGCAGCACCCGCACCTGCGCCTGCACCTGCACCTGCGCCGGCAGCAGCACCGACGCCCGTTCCCCATCCACAGGAAATTGATGTCGCTTTCGCTAGCAATCATGAGCTGCGCAAGCGCGTACACGCCGCGATTGGTATGCGACACCATTCCTAAAGTTGACTTATGCTAACATGCCCAAGACCAAAACCCTACCCAAAGTACTCTTTTCCGCGACATTTCGACATACATCCTCAATCAAGCCTCGCAACCCGCCGCTGAGCCAGCGACAAAGAAGCGCAAGATCGAAGAGAGCGTTGCCCCACAGAACGGCGCATCAAAAACAGGAGGCAGCCTCACGAGCGATTCAACGAAAGCATTCAAGACATACCCAGCGGTCAGCTTCTCGATACCACAGCGAAAGAAGTTCACCCTCGAGCTACTGGACAAGAAGGATGGCGGCATAAGAGCCATTGGCGCAAACGGCAATGTCGAATTTGCCATCGCGTGGAAGGACGTCGACCAGGTCTTCTGCCTGCCCATACCCGAGAAGGCGAAGAAACAACATCATTTCGTCATTATACCAGTGCACGGCGATGGAGTGGCGCCTGTGCCAGAGGAAATGAAGGGCTCACCGCCTGAACCAATTGTATGGACCTTCGAGGAGGCGACAGGGAAGAACATCGTTGAAGGCGAAGACCCAGGGCCAGCACCCATGGCTGAGGCGATACACCATTGCTTAATACAAGCAGGCACCGGAAAGGAGGTCATCTTCCCCGACGCTGATGAGTTTGCGAGCGCAGTACCAGAAAGTCACAGGAAGGGCGAGAAGGCATACCACGTCAAGGCGCACAGAGGGAGCAAAGAGGGTAGGTTATACCTGAACTCACGGCGCAAAGCTCCTGCTAACACACTCCAGGCTACCTCTTCTTTACCTCCGTAGGCATCCTCTACGGCTTCAAGAAGCCCCTCGCCTTCTTCGACTTCGCCTCTATAGAAAGCATATCCTACACCAATGTGCTGCGCAACACCTTCAACGTCGTCTTTACCACGCCCAACTCCGGCGACATCGAATTCAGCATGCTCGACCAAGCAGACTTTGCCGGCATAAACGAATACGTCCAGAAACACGGTCTGCAAGATGCCAGTCTGGCTGCGGATCGACGCGCAAAGAAGCTCAATGTCAACAAGGTGGGTGGCAAGAAGGAGAACGGCGCTGCGGTCGAAGAGGCTGGTGGTGAGGAAGAGGAGAGCGAACTGCAGAAGGCAGAAAGGGAGTTGCAGGATCAGGAGGATGACGAGGAAGAGGATGATGACTTTGATCCAGGGAGTGAGGGCGAGAGCGAAGGCTCGGGGTCGGACAGTGAAGATGAAGACGGTGAAGGTGGTGGCTACGAAGAGGGTGATACAGCGGAGGTCGAATACGATGAAGCGGACGATGACAAGATGGAAGACTAGGACTCATCCTTCAAGAGCGCCGTAATTAGAGTTATGGAAGTCGGTGTGGTAGACTAATATTGTACTACTTCGTATACCCTTGCCAGTATTACATCCCTTTCACAGTCGCGTGATCGAGATGCGGCACTCCGCCAAAAACAACACAACGACCTCTCATCGCACCCAATGCCCTCCAGCTAAAATACTGTACCCTACACTCTACCTCGGTTTAACCAAACACTTCCCTCGCACGACCGGCACAATGGCATTCCCTCAGCTCTCCCACCTGCCCATCGCAACGCACATGAAACACTTCCGACTTCCCATGGCATTTACCCGGCCGCATGCGCAGACACAGTCCAGGACACCTACATACCTGCATTCCAGACGTCTCTGATCCTCGCTTTGCTGAGTCGCGGTGGACATGCTCATTCCGACCTGGGGAGAATGTAGTGCGTGCCACGTGGAAGACGAGAAGGGGTCACGATCAGTGGTTGCCTAACGTGGTTTACAGGGCGGAAACGAGCCTCTTGATCATGAACACGCGCATGAAGCGATAGCTAAGCAGCTAAGCACGAAGACGATGATTATGTTGACATGGCACGGAAGGCTACTGATACGAATTGGGAACGTGCTGGGACCCGAGGTCGTGCTGATATACGTATATCGGGTTCTACGCGAGTATGCAAGAGTTTTGGATGGCAAGATGAGAGAGACTGGGGTGAGTTGGAGAGCTGAGACGCGCGTAAGGAAGCTCGAGTTTTTGGGAAAGAATGCCAGACGCATCGAGGCTGCGATATGGCAGTCGCGAGCCACCACAACGCGTGGCTCCGTCTTGAGGGCAAGGACGTCACGAACTTCACTTGTGGAATATGCCACCTCACCTCGAACCATATCGATCGACATATCTCTCTCACACCGACGCCCTCTGAGTTATCACTACACGAAACCTAAGCAATCTACACTACACCTCCTCACGATAACTGCCTACACAACGTACCACACACCTACACGCGCCCACACACACACCAGTGTCACACCATCCTACCACCCGCGCCGCCCCCAGTTTTGGTAGCAATGAGCATCCTCTTCCTAGCCTGCCTCCTAGCAATCTGTCTCCCAATCCTCTCGGTACAACTCCCCCGCCTATTCCCCCAACTCCACCTCCATCTCCCCCACTTCCTCCTTCCGCGCTCAGACATCCTTGCAGAAAACCGATCCCCGCTACACCAACGGCCACCATCCCTACGACGGCGCCTACGACCGCGAAGGCCAGCCTCAACGCCGCGAAGTCAAGAACAACAAGGGGGAGGGCAAGCGACGGACGGTGCGGATAGTGGAGCCAGATCAGAGGAGGGACAGGAGGACGAGGGAGGGGAGACGGGAACGGGGTCAGAGGAGATCCATCGACAGTCGACGAAGGTATTGAAAGTGGAGGGGAGCGGGAAGGGGAAGGGGAGGGCGGATGGGAGGGAGACGGGGAGGAAACCTTGGGATCCGCCGGTGAGGATGGGGATAGGACGGAGGGGATTCGGGATGGGAATGAGAGTGGGAATGGGGAGTGAGGGGTTTGATGTCCCGAGTACGCCGCCGAAGAAGACGGGGAGGGGGATGGAAGCGAAGGGTGTTGCGATTCGATTGTTTCCTCCGGGTGGGGAGGGCGGGTATATGTACGACCAAGCGCCAAACAACGAGATACCCGGACCGAATCGCGAGACCACTCCCCGACCGACACACACGTCTACTCGCTCCCCACAGGACGTTACCTACGACACCCCTTCAGACCACCCACCCCAACACAGGAAAAGCAAGCGCAAACCGAGCGCCATGTCCGCCCTCTGGACATGCATCGCCATCCTAGCCTTCCTCCTCTTCATCCTGCTTTTCGCAATCCTAATCGCACACTGTCTAGCCTGGTTCCTCGTATACAAGACCGAAGCCAGATTAGGAGAAGCACGGCGCGGCATCATGCAAGGCGGAGAGATGAAGTTGTGCTTATGCGCAGCATAAGGGTAAAAAATGGAGATTCGCTATTGATTGTAAATGAGGACTCGCACCCGCTATAAACGCTAGAATGGAGATGGAAACATATTGCTACCACGACGGACACACTGTCTGTCAGGTAAGAGACGAGTGCTAACAACACTCATGGCGTTCGCCGTTGGCAGCTGGTGCATGACCCGTTCTTTCTAACAACTCTTGTTCCTTCTGCGGAGACCGTGGTGGTGTGGACTTCTCGTCGTCCTTGCTCTCCAGCATCGAGTCGATGCCAAACTGGCCATTCTCATTGAGACCAGAATTAGTCCTGCGAATCGCATCCGCCATAGCATGAGCCGCAACGTTCGGCCTTTCGACCTGCCCAGCATGCTCCGGGTCCTCAGGCGGGTTAAACAACGCAGCCTCATGATCGTCAAAGTCCTGACCAGGGTTGACAGTCTCATACTCCACCAGCTTAACAATACGATACATGCCAAACGCCAGCAGCGTACCCATCAGCGGCCCAAACCAGTAAATGTAATGATACCCCGGGAAGTTGTGCGTAGCAACGCAGGGCCCGAAACTCCTCGCAGGGTTCAAGCTGCCACCCGTGAAGAACACGCCGACCATTTCTGCGACGAAAAGGGCTAGGCCGATGCCGATCGGGGCCAGGAAGGTGGCTTTGTGCTTCTCGGCTGCGAGCATGAAGATGGTGAAGACGAGGAGAGAGGTAAGAAACATTTCGAGGAAGACGCCGCGGGCGGCGGAGACGCCTGCGCCGAGGGTGGTGGAGACGTTGAGGGGGCCTGGGATGATGGCTTGGATTACGCCCGCGGCGGCCATGCCCGCGAGCATCTGGGAGACGAAGCAGAGGCATGCTCGGATTGTTGGGACGGCGCCGATGAGCCAGAGGCCGAGTGTTACCTGTGGGTGTTGTCAGTGTCGTTCACACGAGTTGGTTCTAGCAGGCTGGCTTACGGCAGGGTTAAATAGTCCTCCGCTCACTCTGAAGAATACCCAGACGTTCACCATCAAACTGAAGCCGAAGATCAGACTGATGTACAGCAGCACGCTCGTATCTGGCGCCTGTGTAATACTGTTGTTGTCCTGTCCAGAGGTAACTCGGTTGCTGTATGTCGCCGCAGTGTTGGCTACACTCGTTCCTCCGAACGCAAAGAACAAGAACATGAACGTGCCAGCAAACTCTGCTGCAGCGGCAACGAGCTCATTGCGCCATTTGTTAGGCATAAAGCTCTTTGCCTTCTGAGGACGGTGGTGATGATGGGCATTGCTGTGAGGAGTGCCCTGAAGCCGCGAAACCGATTCCTTCTTGTGCAACGGTAAGATGTTCTTGAGTACTGCCATTTCGACAGCCTAGACTGTTGAACAAGGTGACAGACTCAGATAGTAAGTAAGTAGTACTGGTATACCAAAACAGCGAGCTATACGCTACGCAAAGACAAAAAAAGGATGCCCAAAAGGCTGACAAGACAGAGAAGAGAAGAACTGGATCAAGAGAAAACCAAGGTTGTGTAGCCCGCCGGCGCTGAGAGTTAAATCGAAAACTCACTAAGAACCACCCAGCCTTTCCTAACAGACATTGACGTCCTTTCTACAAGCCCCGACGCCATAATAGTCGTGCGGCGCTCGGGCGGGGGCGTACTGACGTAGCCTGGGGGCCGTACTTGGGTTAACAAGTGAGACTGACGGTTCACCCGTGATGGCGTTTGATGGCGTTACGGGGCGTTCCAATAACGCAGCACGTACCGTCTCACATCTTTGCGATACTGCGCGAGGGCCACGATCACGGTGTTCAGCACGTTCAAGCCACGCAGGTCGGTAATCAGTAATCCCTGCATGAAACCCTTATCCCCGATCCATGGATTTTGGGGGGCAGCCCGCGGAGGGGGCATCGGTGCATGATGCGGCGGCCCCTGCAGTGTGAATGGCTGCGCGTTCGTGATGCTGTAGATCTGGCGGAGGGGAGGGGGAGTTCAGATCGCCGGCTAGAAGCGAGCGCTAGACTGTATGCGGGCGCAAGGGACTTGAGCTAGCAGGAATGATGTCATGGAAAACGTTAATTCTCCAGATCTTCATCCCTTTGGCAGTCTGTGGGTTATGGGGGGGCTGAGGCCGCCATGCGCGTTCATCACAATTTCCATTCTCAACATGCAGAGGATCTACGACTTATCGAGGAGAGTGCTGTTCGCCTTGCGGCCCAGCTTTGTGATTGCTACCCCGTGAACACGATCGCAATGCGGGTACCAACGACCTCGCCTATCCGATGAACCCACAAACGGAAACGTCTTCCATCATGATCGCTTCGCACCGTGCGCAGATTTTCCCAGTCCAGTGGCTGATTTCCAAAGTATCCTCCGGCGCGGAGCGGTCTCCACTAACTGCAAACGGGTCGTTGAGACACGGAAACGGATTAGCCCGTCCCTGCGAACTTGTATCGTGGAACGCTTCTGGAGCACCAGCGCGCGATGACGAGGGAACGATCTGCAAGGAATGGGGGGTGGCCAACGTCGATCGAGGGGATGGCAAGGCGGAGATGGGAGATGGGAGGGTTGCAGGTGAACCTTGGGATGGGTATTCAAGGTTTGGGGTTTGTTGGCATGTTGGAAAGGGATGCAGTGATCGTGATGTGTTGATGTGTTCTGAGTTTGTTTGTGGGAATGGGAATTGCGGTCAGTTCGCGGCGGCTGATTCTACAAGATTTCTAAGGTTGACGCCTGTTCCTCGACCAAAAGTGGTTTCTCGGCTTCGTCGAGAGTTACTCCTCATTACGATATCCAGGGTCTAATTCTCTTTGTTCAGAGTCGTTTGCGCCCACACGTATTACACGTGCTTCGCGATCTACTGCGACACATGGCAACATTTCCCGCTCGTTGTAGTCGAAGTTTCATTGCTTCCACTGCGTTATCTCGTTGTTGGCGATCCTCGTGACTAACTTTCTCTCGGCCACCTGCACTCCGACCATCTTCATCAACGCATCTACGCCTCTGGCTGCATGTATGCCTCATCTCCTGCATGTTGCCGAAGAGCGACGAATCTTGATCTCCGACATGGCGCCGTCGTCCCGGTCGTCCAAAGTCTTTTAGATCCTCGTCTGTGTACTCCATATCGTCGATTTCGAGACTATCCCAATCGCTCAGTTCGCTATCCTCAGGCTCTGCAATTGACGTGTCAGATCCCTCGTCATCATCTGCGACCAAAGGTTGGTCCCATTGGCGCCTTTGTTCACATGCCAATTCGGGCTTCAGAGCTGGGCTAGAATCTGCACTCATCGGACTGGGAAACAAGCCACGCATGATTGTTACCAACGTGTGTTAATGTTTCGTGACGTTGGAAATAGCGGTCGGAAGTATGGTGTAGTAGTTTCGCTAGGGTACTTACAATGAACGAGTTTCACCCTTTCGCTCGCTGTGAAGCATGCAAATCAGCGACTACCTACTCTGTGAAGTAAGGGGCGGTGATGTAACGAAGCCTGTCAACAGAACTGTGTACGTATAGTCTTTGCTTTGGCTCTACATCACTCGGCACCTAGGATCAGCCATAACGCATGCTGTGTCACTGATGATACCCGCGTCACTCTTCAGAGTATGTACCATCACCACCTGAATCTGAAGGCCGTGTACTGTGCGTACTAATCTAGCGAGCGGCATCTTTCACCTTCAGCGGCCACAGATATTTCCAATTTCTTCGATTGCAGCAGCACAAATCCGAGTAAAGTTAGTGTATTTACAACGTGCGTCTGCGTATCCCTTGTATTCGAACGTGTTTGCATCTTGCTTCGCGAGCGATATGCTATAAGTTATGTTTGATGGAGGCAGAAGATGTCGTATCAAGTCGTGCTGACATCCGAAAGCAGCCGCGAAAGGTCGCGACCACTACTTCTATGGCTTATGTCATTGCCACGGTTTCTTTTGTTTCTGCATTGTCTTTCATCCAACAACCTACGCAGTTCTAATACCTTCGAAGTCTGCTCCGCATAATCCTAGTCTAGCAGGTCTCTACGCGTTCATCAGTGATCCTGGGTACCCTAGTCGACACCAAAATGGAGAGACATCATCCGCCCTGACGAGGCGGCTTGTACATGCGACAGCACTTAGATCCCATTAATGCCAACATAATTCGGCGAAGATGTTTGCACCACTTCTCAGTGAGTGATATTGACCTACCGCATCATTATGGTAAACCTTTGGTCTGATCAAAATGTTGCTGATCGGGTGTTGAAATGCGAAGATAATTTGGTACAGTTGGAGGGGAAGATGATGCGCGATCTCATGCGAACTTCATCGTATAAAGGTAGCATAACTCATTGGCATTTGACAAGGTCTCACATACACGCGGCGACGTTTGAACAGCAGCCTCCGGTCACTCTAGAAGTGCCATAGACTGAGCTCTTCCTCTGACTGTACATCTCAATCGGTTCACTCTTCATCATTCGATTTGCACACGACTGCGCAAAATCTGTATGCTGACAGAATCATTGCAGCGGGTCATTCCCGGTACGTAAGCTGCCAAAGGTTCGCACATGAGCAACAGTGGGCGCGTATCTGCAACTACCTGTCTTACAGGTGACCGGGTATACTGCACCCACGGAGCCTGATCGAGGTGCAAACTTCGCAGCAGCGAGACGATCGTTGAGCGAGTGCCTAAGCGTTCAGATGCTTGGAGCAGAAGTCTGGCGAGACATTGTTAAGTTACTTGTCATCCGTAGTACCTAGGTATTTCGCAAGCGCTGGGGGCTGCGCTGGTATAGTAGCGATGAGCTTGGTTCTGGAGGGCGAATCCACAGGGATAGCAGAAGGTTTCAGCGAGTTTTGAATGAGGGCACATCAGCTTTATCAAAGATACTTGATGGACGGCTGCATCGTCGTGGTGCTGTATCCTGATGGAAGGCCTCGGAAGCCGAGATGGCAAGTGGGTCCTCGGCCCAACGCGGATACCACTAGGCTAAGTGGGCATTAGTCACAAGTGACGTAACGCGAAAACCAGGTCGCGACAGGATACCATCCCAACCTCCAAACCCCCTTTGCGTACGACGCGTTCGCCGCAGCGTCCAATGACCATCGCCTCCATGCCGTAGGGCTCGAAATCTTCTCACGCCGTTCCTGATGGCACAGGCGTACTCCCTGCGGAGCTTCAGCATCCAGACCCCTTGAGACGAACCCTAGGAGCGAACGTCGCGCGACCGACCCACCAACCTACCACGACCGAGGGCCAGCTAAGGTGGACCAGAACACCAGAAATAACGATCGACTTTCCGACATAACCCCGCTGTGGTACTTCTGCGTGTGTGCGTCAGCAAACAGCTGAACACAGCCCACATCTGACGACGCGCGCAAGACGCAAAGTCTACCTCTGCCTGCCTGAAGACCTGCCCAGGAACCTGCGTCGCTTCGACTCTTCTGCGCCACCGGGATAACCGGTAAATCAAAAATGCCACTCAGCACTAGGAGTACAGGAGAAGGGCTTGATCTCTATAGCGAAGTCTCCACCAATCTCTGCACGGTGAAATTCCGCCGACACTGGAGCTTTCGGATGTGATCATGTCAAAGTGACGAAAGGCCTCCACATTGCGCCGTGCTTTTCCAGCTCGACAGCGTGTACTCGACTTGCGAATGATTCGTTTGACCGTTTTCAAATGGAGACAACATCCGTCAGCCTTGACAGCTCCCGCTATGCAGCGGGGACTATGGAAGTGCCCAGCTTGGTTTACAGGTCTCGTCAGCTTTGAACCGGATCGCATCGAAAACTATCATGTTGATATGTCTGCCTCCCATACTGCTCGCGAATTCAACCTTTCGTCTCTAGTGTAGACCATACGGGCAGGCTACGAGCATGGTAAGCGGCTTTCACGTGATCTCCCATGCTGGTCTGGCTGCCGACGTACCCCATGAATCCAAGGTCTACAGATGTCTGGGGTAAAAAGCACCACATCGCCTATTTGCTCATCTTGCATATCAAACGACCGTAGCGGAACACTCGGCAACGGTTTGTTACTATGTTAAGTAACTTTACTCTTTGTTGTTCACCGCCAAGGCTCATGCCAATAGTCTTAACTCTAGACGACGCCGACCTTGCCGTCGGAACGGACTCCGCAACGCATCAAGCTCCGTCTTACTTTCGAAGAGCTCATCGTCTGCCATCTCAAGATCGGAAAGCTCACGTATAGCGATGCAGTTCATCTTGCTGACTTCAAAGTTGCAGCCACATTTGCGACCAGTCTCAACGTACAACACCACCGATACCTCTCGTTGATATCCTTCTCGAGGTCGAGTTGTGTAAATTGCATGGGGGAGAGCAACGTGTTCCTGTCGATCTTACCCCACAAAATCTGGTCTGGCGTACGTCGAGAACCACAGTTCCCAGAACGTCTTTCGACTTCTGGCCAATCATTGCGGTTGGTGTTACTTGAAAGCGCGACATTTTTGAACGTTAACGCGGGCCACACGGCTACTACCAGGCAGCGGAAAGCCTCAAGCATTACAGGCTTGGATAGCAGTCTCCACAAATGCTTGTACAGGCATTCGTCTACTGATATCATCGTTCTCGAGATGACGATAAGAACCAGACGCGAGGCCTGCTAGAATCCCAACAACGTAAGCCGATGCCGCAACACTGGAAGTCGCTAGGAGTCTCTAGCAGTACCGGCTGTCATAGTCCCTGAGCCACAGGCCAGTATAAGAGGCACCCAGTTCGAACGTGTTGGAAGGCATCCTCGAATTCCATCTCATCCCACAGTCGCTCAGTCTTCCAATATGAGATACGCTTTCGCTCCCATCGCGTTTGGCCTCGGAGCCAACGCCCTTGTCGTTCGTCAGGCTACACAGTGCTTCAAGCTTGAGGCGTCAGGCGGCGCATCAGGTGTACTTGGCCAACTCGACGACGGCCAGAACCGTGTCGGTAACGGTGGTCTGCCTACCGGCTGCTACTGCCTGGACGGCAACGGTGGCTTCACTGATTCCAATGGACGTGGTTGCATCCTAACTCCTCCCACCACCCAGTTCCAGTGCGATGTTGGTGCTACCCCCACCAACGGCTTTGCGGTCGGTCCCAACGGTGGCGTTACATACAACGGCTCCGGCAAGTTCTACGCTTGCCCCGTCAACGACAACGGCGAGTACAATGTCTACACAACACCTGCCCCTGGTCAAGAGAAGTGCGTCGAGATCTCTCTTGGCTCCGCTGGTTCTTGCGGGGCTGGCGCTACACAACCCGCTGGCTCTCAGCCTGCTGGCACACCTCCCGTAGCCACTGCGACTGGACCTGCTGGCACACCTCCTGTCGCTACCGCCACTGTACCTGCTGGAACACCTCCTGCTGGCACATATCCTGCTGGCACACCTGCTGGCACACCTCCTGCTGGTACACCACCCGCCGGTACACCTCCTGCTGGAAAGCCTTCTGATATGCCTGGAAAGCCTTCCGGTATGCCTGGTATGCCTTCTGGCATGCCCGAGTACCCCGACCAACCTGGAAAGCCTCAGCAATCAGGCAAGCCAGGCTACCCCGCCATGTCTGAAGGCCAGAAGCCCTCCCAGCCCGCACCTGGTGTCCCTCAAGAGTCCGAGTGCGTTCCCAGCGTCGTGACCGTCACTGTCACTGCGCCTGCTGCTCCTCCCGCTGGAACCAACCCCGCTCCCGCTGAGACCAAGCCAGCCCCTCCCGCTGAGACTCATCCCGCTCCTCCTGCCGAGACCTATCCCGCTGCTTCCGCGACCATGCCCGCTCCCCCAGCAGGAAGCAAGCCCGCTGAAACACCAGAGAACCCCGACGACGGCGTTAACAACGGCGGTGAGGGCTCATGCCCCCAGGACCTCAACGGCAACTACGAGTACCCCCACCTCATCGTACCTGTCGACTCCGAGCAGCCCGACAAGGCCCACGACACCTCCTACAATGGCATGGTTGATAACCACACTTGCACCATCTTCAACTTCGACATCCCCGCCTCCATGGCTGGCAAGAAGTGCTCAGCCATGTTCATGCTTCCCAAGAAGGAGGACCTCGAGACCTCCGACTACACCATGTCTGGCCACGGAAAGTGCACCATCAGCAAGCTCAAGGGCCCTGCCGATGCAATGACCACCTACAAGAACATGCCCGCCAAGGAGAAGGACGTTGCCTCCATGGAGATGACTCCCGGCAACACCTACCCCGTCGAGACTGGTGACTGCGAGGCTGGCAAGACCGTCACCTACATGATCTGCGGCAGCGGCGACTTCTCCATGGATTACTTCCAGGACTACAACCCAAGCCCCCTTGGCATGTACGTCCGCCAGTGCTAGATTGTTAGCGTTGGTGGCTGAGACCTTGTTTTGATCATGAATCATCAGCAAGTGAGTCTAAAAGGTGTGTCGGATGTGAACACCACCTACTTCTTCTTCATCGTCGCTGAGACGAGCCCTTCCTTTGTAATAACAACATGATACGATACGACGACATGGCACTCCTTATGAATAGTTTGTAGACTAGGTTCGATTCAATGTACATTTTTGCCCCTAGGTTTTGATCGCCCAGTTGATGTTACTCGTGAATGTTTAAGCTGGACACCATTTATTCTGCGCATGCCGTAGTCTATACTTCTCAGCTACTAGCAGCGGCTCAATGTTGCAAAGGTGCGAAAGGTGAACCACCGCCACCTTGCTACTTGATTCGCTCCCATTCGCGTCGCATACATACATTCGATCTTTATCAGTAAGAAGTTAGCAAGACAACGCATAGCTCTACTTTGCACATGATTTCAAGAATGCGACACGCGTTCTAGTCACCCTTGGTGGGATTGTTTGAACCACTGCGCAGTTGCGAACAGTGTGCAAGGCGAGGGAATGCAAGCTGAAACGCTCGCCACATGATGATTGACCACGTCGTGGATTCTCTGGTGATGTGTTCCAAGGTTGGCTTTGCGTGGATGGTAAGAGCGGTGAGCTCCACACATTTATGTATGTTCGCAGTCAAGTTGACGGGCATACACAGCGCTGAATATTTCCCAATAAAGTGATGAGTTGTAGCGTTAGGCATAGTAGCGAGCTTGAAAGGATTATGGGACAACCTTGGAGAGGCTACAGTCACTGCCAAGACGCTAACGGCAAAGCAATCAGCTTCCCGCTCTGGCACCCGCGTCGCGTTCACTGCGCAATATCACGCGTCCGACTGCACTCCATTTCGACTCAACCGACGCGAGCGACTACGTGACTACTGCGTTCCTGAGATTTCCGACACGTTGTACTTTGAGAGGTGCTCTGCTCGACCTCGACTGTCATGCACGCCACACGCGTCGCACAGCACCATCATTTTCGTGCCTTCTCGCGCTCCATCCGCAAAACACGCCTTCAGTCAGATCTCGGGACGTCTGGAGGACAATATGCGATCAGATAATTGACTGTGTCGTCCTACGGCCGTTATCATGTATCCCACGTAGGGCGCGCATCCATGTGCAAGGAGATTCACCTACATGTTTCTATGCTACAGGGCTTTCAATCTGCGCGATCGTCTCATCTCTGCGCGATATCACTTTCGACATCTATTCTGTGTTGGAGGTCCAGCATCGTGCGTGCAGCATCTACATCCAACTCAGCCTCAGGGTACAGCCGCTCACAGTCGCGCTAGAAGACGCAACGAATCTTCTGTACAGTGTCTGCAGATGGCGAGCTGCAGTCCGAAATGACACAAGATCCCCACAGTACTCTATGCGCAATATACACAGCGTTAGCTTGACCACCCCAACCAATCTGCAGGGCGCTTTCCGGGACTGCAATATCACGAGCCGGATTGCGGGGTCGATGTTTCAACGAAGCTGGGGTAGAAGCCGGGTAAACAGCTCAGATATATTGACTACCCGCAACAGCCCCGGTAGACTTTACCTTGGCTAATCTACTGTTAACAGGACTACATACCAATCTAGGGGCGAACGACCGTTCCTTACATTCGCCAAAATAAGCGCACACTACGCCTTCGATGAAGCACTACAGCAACGCCGCCGTGGCGCTTTGTATGCGAGATGTCAATGCTTTTTCACCAAGGACTTGGACCGTCTTGAGTGCTGTTAGAATGTACAACGGGCCGACGGTACCGTTGACTAAGTCTAAATACAGCCACGTGAACGTAAGGGCAAGCCTGTACCAAGCCTGCTGAAAGAGAAAAGGATGATTGGATGGGTCTTTTCCGCGGCGCCCATCCTCATGGCGTTCTATAAAAGCCCCAGCTAGTCCACCGTACGATTTATCACCACCTCGAGTCAATTCCAAGCCTCTCGTTTCATCATGGTACAACTCACACAGTTCGTTTTGGCAACTGCCGCCCTCGCCGGTGCTGCGTCCGCAGCTCCTAAGCCACCCCCAGGCCCCAACGTCAACCCTTGGACTGGCAAAGACCGCTATGTTGTTCAAAGCTACGGCAAGAAGCTCGACCAGACCATTGCAGCCTTCACTGCCCAGAACGACACTCTCAATGCGGCGCGCACTCGCACAGTCGCCCAGAAGATCTCGACTTTCACTTGGGTCACTACACGCGATGGTCTCAGCCTCATTCCCCAAGCCATCAAGGAGGCTCGTCAACAAAAGAAGGGTCCAAAGAAGATGATCGTCGGACTAGTTCTGTACAATCTGCCCGACCGTGATTGCTCTGCCGGCGAGTCTGCCGGTGAGCTCAGCTCCGCCAACAATGGTCTTCAGATCTACAAGAAGGAGTTTGTCGACAAGTACGCCACGCTTGTTTCTGAGGCCAGGGATCTCGACTTCGCCATCGTTCTTGAGCCCGACAGTCTGGGCAACGCCGTCACCAACCAGGGCGTTCCTTTCTGCGCCAACGCCACTCCAATCTACGAGGAGGGTATTGCGTACGCGATATCCAAGCTGCAGTACCCCAACGTACATCTGTACATCGATGCTGCGCACGGCGGCTGGCTCGGTTGGGCAGACAACCTGAAACCAACTGCTGAGGTCTTCGGCAGGGTTGTTGCCATGGCGAAGAAGCTCAACCCCATGGCTAAGATCCGGGGTTTCTCCACCAACGTATCCAACTACAACTCCTTCCAAGCCAAGGTCCGCGAGAACTACACCGAGTACTCGCCATCCTGGGACGAGAGTCACTACGCCACATCGCTCGCTCCTTACCTCGAGGCTGAGGGTCTGCCATCCCACTTCATCATCGACCAGGGCCGCGTCGCTCTTCCCGGTGCTCGTGAGGAGTGGGGTGAGTGGTGCAACGTCGAACCTGCTGGATTCGGTCCTCTACCTGGCTCCAAGCAGAACAACACCAACGTCGACTCTCTTGTCTGGATCAAGCCTGGTGGTGAGAGTGACGGAAAGTGCGGTCTTACTGGGGCACCGGCTGCTGGTGCTTGGTTCGACGAGTACGTGCAGATGCTGGTCAAGAACGCTGAGCCGGCTCTCGAGCCAACCTACATGAAGAAGCCCCACGGCCCCAAGGCTTAGATGTGGTAGGGCCGACCGAGTGTAAAGTACGCGGTTTCTGTTTAATGTACATATTAGATCGAATACTCAAGAACGTTATAAGACATCCATCTTTTCAAAATCTCACCGACCCTGCTACGCCATCGAGATCTGATCTATTTTCAGGGTCCTCCAGGGCTATGCACTCTGAACCCACACGTGACTCCAAGCTAACCTCACAGCTGCCTAGCCTGGGCCTACAACTATTTAGAGAAGGCAATTGTCTTGTGAATCGGCCACAACAATGTGTTTGCAACAAATCTACACCGAGTCCTTCCATCGAATTCTCAAACCCAATCCAATACCCGAGTCCACGATATGACGACAGCCTTCTTGGACCGCGAGAAGGCCTACAAAGAGTGGGAGGGATTGCTCAAGCGTGCAACTTCGCCTGAGGAATCTGAAAAGATGTAAGCCGCTGAATAGAGCGCTTACTTCATCCACAATACACTAGCTGATCGAAGCAGTGCCACAGCAAACCAGCTCAACTCGCCCCTACTTCGTCTACCTGGCGAGATCCGCAATCACATCTACACATACGTGTGCCGACCCACTACAGTCAAGCACGGGAAGCGCCCAGAAGTCTCCGAAAGGTCGTGTTTCTTCAGCGAAACCTTCCTCCTCACCTGCAAACAAATCTACTGCGAGGCCATCGCACTCTTGTATACCCATGCGACGTTCGAGTTGTCTGGATTTGGAGGGTGGGCAGCTCATGTAAGCCTCAACCCCAGATATCGCAACCTCATTACCTCGCTGTATATGGACGGTGGTTATCTCACCACTGCAATACGGAAGGCTCATGAATTCATATCTGGTAGAAGGGCTAAACCTGATCTACCTGGGGTTGAGAGGGTCCTTTTGAAGCAACCCATTAGGGCGAATGATGTAACCATCGATGCGCTACGAGGAATATTTGGAAAGCCGAACCTACAGGTCACCGATGAGGAGATTACAGATCCATATTGGCTCCTGAAGATGCAAAATTCTTCGAGGCAACCTGGGACTCGTCGCTGCTAGCGCATTCTTTCCCAATTTAGTTTCCTTTACTCATGAGTACCTACGTAGCTGGATACCTAAATTCATGAGGAAGCGATTGCAGACAAGTTGGGAGCGCATGTCCCTGAGAACGTTCCAGAAGTTCTGATGGACATACATAGTGTCGTCTATAGCAACACATTAGAACTGGATCAAGAAATATCCTCGGCGCTATGCACGTGATAATCCGGCGCGTGATCTTGAGGGTCTAATCCCAGTTTTGCAGCCACTCCCGCACGTACCCTCTGTATATAAAGCACCCTGATCGCCGAAACTAGTCCTCCTCTCTTGTCTTCCCACAGATTGTTCTCGGTAAACCATCAGCTCATACAGTCTCGCGAGCAACTACCCTGACTGGTTGGTGTAGACCACAAATCCTTAAACACACGTAACTGGGTAAGCGTTCTGCACCATTGAACAACTTCCTAGGCTTCGGTCCTGACCCCGCATAGCAACATGTCACGACAGACAGTCACATCACGTCAGCGTCGCGTGCTCACTTCCAAAGAAGCTCGCGGGATGTAAGTACTTTGACCATTCAACCCTCTCGAGACGACGGGCATCTGCTAACATGTATCCAGCACCCTAAAGAACCAGGTCAACTCACCTCTCTTGCGGCTGCCAGGAGAGATACGCAACAAGATCTACGCGTACGCGTGTTCCCGCACTCAGGCCGTCTTCAACAACAGTCCTCGAGCCCGCAAGTCCACAGCCATCATATCCACCTGTTCTCAGATGCGCCATGAAGCCCACGCCATCTTCTTCACGCATGTGACTCTCGATTTGAGGGCGCTCCTGTTCTCGGAGTTCCCACAGACGCTTCCACACGCGGACTTCCGGCTCGTCACTTCCATCCATCTACGATCGCAGCGGATTACAAGGCTCCTACGGGAGGATGAGCAGTTTGTAGCGGAACGACAGGGAGCTAAACTCTTCCCGGAATTGGAGCGAGTGTATGTCGCTGGTTGGAGTAAATCGCGCATGCCAAAGGATAGTTTGGGGGTTGACGCGCTACGAACTTGGGCGGGAAATGCGGACTTGCAAGTGGCCCCCAGCTCAGCGTTCTAGAGATCATTGTAAGGGCGAGCTCCGCATACGGGAATGACGAGGGTATTGATACGTCATGATCAAAGCTCTGCGATGGAAACGAGGTAGCAGTCAGTCCTTCTGTGCTAATTCACTGAATCACACCCAAAGCCTTCAACCTACTTCCTTCTACCACCCGCTTTCCATATACCAAAATCAACCTATCTGCTTCCTCTACTCACACGATATTGAACCGCCAAATACGCAAAGGTACTCCTCATCAAATAAGAAAGATCGCAATCCTCAGCCTCGAAGACACGGCCTCGCCCCCAGCCATGCGACACAGCAGCGCCGTGTCAGACATGTAATTTAGCCATTTCCCACGCAAATAATCAGCCGCACTCGCTCACAATCTATCCAGTACGACTCGAAACCAGCTTCACTCTCCGCTTCTCCGACTTCCAGGCGAGATCCGCAACATGATCTACGTGTACACATTCAGCAGTATGTACATCCGTATATACCGCTGGAGTAAGTACACGTACGAAAGATTCACAGCCCTCATGTCAACCTGTTCCCAGCTCCGCTATGAAGCCCGTGCGATGTTCTTCGACCATGTGACCTACAGGGTCTCCGAGAAGGATCATTCGTGGATCAAGCGGATCTCGAGGCTACCGGTTTATCATCTTATGACATCCGTTCGCATGCACGATACGGGTGTGGATGAGCTGTGGAAGCTGGAGCGTCCAGCCTTTCCGGCTTTGAAGCGAGTATACGTATTGGCTTCACCCATGGGATCGCATATGACTTATCTCATACGTCATAACCTGCGAGCTTGCACTAGGAACCAGGATCTTGAAATCATCTTTGAGAAAGCTGGGTAAGGGTATGGGAAGGGTTCTGTTAGGTGAGAGCGCGACGCGTACGTCATAGCGTTTGCTGCTACCCAAAATGAACAGGCGCTAGACAGTCATTTCGTCCACTCCAATACAACAATCAATAAAGCTCACTCTCACCTCAATTACCGAGACGCCTCATACTTTGACTTCGCCTGCCGTCGCTTTTGGTCTTAGTTAAGTACAAACACCATCTCTCTACACGATACCCACGATACCAACCATGGCGAGCCTACATCCACCCGCGGCTTCGTCGTATGAAAGCGCAATGTCACAAATGTAAGCCAACCGCCTCTCAGCCGCACGCTCACAAGAACTAACGTCCTAGCTAGTACGCTCAGAAACCAGCGAAAGTCACCATTCGTTCGCCTCCCCGCCGAGATCCGCAACAGAATCTACGCCTACGCCAGCCTCGCCGCCATCATCAAGATCACAAGAGCCCCAAAACTGAATCAGCATGTAAGCTCGCTGTCTCTCACCCAGTCGCACGTACTAACATCCGAACCAAGCAATCTCAGAAACCAGCTCGAGTCTCCGCTTCTCCGCCTGCCCGCTGAGCTGCGCAACAAGATCTACGCTTACATCGGTCTCTCTACTATCATCAAAGCCATTCAATCGGAAGAGTCTCTCAGGTTCAGGTTCCAGCTTCCAGAACAACTTGAGGCCTGCAAACAAATCCGACACGAAGCTACCTCACTACTATGCAGATCAGCGCTCTTCGATTTTAGTCAGTGTTACGGGAGTGCCTGGCTAAACAGCAGCTGCGACCACGAAATCGGCGAATTCGTTACCTCAATTAAGATGGACGTTGGTATTGCATGCTCCGTTCACCTTCTTCGAAATGGTAGAGAACCTGAAGGATTCCATTTCCCGACTAAATGGCTGCCGAACGTGGAGAAAATTTACATAGAATCTGGCCCATGGAGGCAACACTGGGAAGTTAATGTGATCACAAAACTGAAGGTGTGGTGTAAGAAGGATACCCTGCAAGTCATCTTTATGTGACTGAGAAAATGGGCGGCGGGCAGGAAGAGGGTACTTTATATATCACGAGAACTGGCTAGTCAAAAGAGAAGCGGATCGTAGTATCAGTCCTTGGCTAGGCAGCTAGCGCATTGCAGATATATCGACCTCGGAAGCACTCACTTCAAATTACCTACCCAGTTTCGTCAACTACCCACTGGGCAAAATTATTGTACTCTACTTCTCCGTCCGTCCAAAGAATGGAAACTTCTTCTAGAGCCGTTGTATCCTCCACCGCCATGTCCCAAATGTAAGCCTGCCGCCATCCACTCAACACCACCCACTAACGGACGCGCCTAGTACTCTCACCAACCAACAAGCATCACCCCTTCTTCGTCTCCCTGCCGAACTGCGAAACATAGTCTACACCTACGTTGGTCTGGCGACTATTATCCGGCCCTACAGATTGGAAACTACAAACACCGCCAACACCGCCCCCATCAAGTACACCCTCGAACTCCCAGGCCTCCTCTCAGCCTCGGCGCAAATCCGACAGGAAGCCACCCCACTTCTATACAAGCACGCTCTCTTCGATTTCGACGTGTTTGACTTGTGCTCGTGGCCACCAATTAGCACCTGCAACCACGAGATCAGCGATTTTATCACCTCGATTAAGATTTCGAGGTGTCTTGCGATCGAGATTACACTCGAGATTGTAAATGCTAGAGACCTCGGAGAGCTCAAGTTTTCGAACTACCGGCTTCCGAATCTGAAGAAGGTGTATGTTGGGCCTTGCGAAACGAGGCGGCCGTGGGAAGATAGTGTGAGGATGGCGCTGAAGGTTTGGTGTGGGAAGGGGGATTTGGAGGTTAGTTTTGGGGTGGAAAGTTTGTGAGATGTGCGATGGGCTGGGAAAGGGGACTTTTAGACGTTACAAGGATTGAATAATTAAGGGAAAGTCGAATTGAAGTAGTTGACGTTGGCTAAGTAGTACATTACACAATAGATGGATCGCTCTCTTCGAGTCCTCTACTTAATTCCGTCGATCTCAACCTCCCACAGACGTCCAGGTCTCTACCAATTCATCAACATCCCCCGGGAATCCTTGAACTCAACCACCAGATCCTCCTTATTGAACCAGACCCTCAACGCAACTCTGATACTCTCACTTCCCCTCATCCTTGCCCACATGACCTCCACCCTCTTCAGATTCGGCACAACAGGCCTGCCTCTGTTCGCGTTAACGTATCCTGCGACAAGGCTCGAATGCACCCAGCCAATCTGCAGCGTAGTACAACTCTCTACCTCGATGCAACACGTGATGCAGGAGACGTCGCTGACACGGGTAATGTCAAAGGTGGCGTTTGTGTAGATGAGCGCGGTGGCTTCGCTGCGGATTTGTTTGCACGTGAGCAGGAAGGGAGGGATGGTGTGGGAGAATGGGTGCTTGGAGTATCTCGGTAATCTGGAGAACACTACGCTGGTTGAGAGACCGATGAAGGTGTAGATCTTGCTGCGAAGTTCGGCGGGTAAGCGGAGGAAGGGAGATGGGGGCTGAGTACTATGTTGCTAGTTAGTGCAGGCTAATAGATTCCAAGGTTTGTAAGAGGATGCGTACATGGCGGACATCGCGCTGTTGATTTGGGGAGCTGCAGGTGTAGTCGCGGTTGTGGCTGTAGTCTCCGTGGTGGGTAAGTAGTGGATGCTGGGTTTGTCCATTTTGAACAGTGGGTGGTACAACCTTGGAACGGCAATCACGCTAGCAGCACTATTTGTGCTCTAACTGCACTAGTCTGGGTTATGCGAATCACAGTGAACTGTTTATTCCCTCTAAGTCCTTCACCTTGTTCAGTCAACTACCCACTAGCCGAGACCAATACACCCTACATTCTCCAACCCACACATAATGGCATCTCCATCTTATACAGCTGTTGAAGTCGCCACTGCCCTGTCCAAAATGTACGTCTCCACCACCTGCGCCGTCACTAAACACCATCATCCACCTACTAACACATACGCCCAGCACCCTTACCAACACACTCACATCCCCTCTCCTCCGCCTCCCCGCCGAATTGCGTAACAAGATCTACACCTACGTAGGCCACTCAGAACAGATCCACATCGCCGCGACCATTACCAACGCAAGCCCTGGCGATCCAACCCGTGACCCTTCCGGATTCACTATGCAATTCGACTTCCCAGGTCTCCTCTCCACCTGCCAACAAACCCGCTCCGAAGCTACCGCACTCATATACGCTCAATCCACCGTCAACACGCTCTCCGGCGACGCTTGGTACTGGCTATACTCACACTTTGCACACCGACTCTGCGCCCGTGTAACTTCAATACAGATCAGCGAGATCTTCGCCAACCTCATGGAGCGAGAGACTGATCAGCGCATGCTAGACTCGCAGGATGTCAAGGTATGTGCCTTGCACTTGCCATGCCTGGAGCGTGTGCACGTCGTATGTCAGGTGGTAGCCGGCTGGCCAATAGGCAGCGGTTACTTCACGGAGGAAGCGGTGAAGGAATGGTTTGGAAACGAGGGTTTGGATGTGTTCTTTGAGGGGAGTTGGTCGAAGCAGTACTCGTGTCCTGACTCCCTCATAGAGAGGTACGATATGTTGGTGGATGGAGAGTGAAGCTCAACACATCCTCTTGGGTGGCTGATATGTACCTAGGTAAAGGGGTGGTTAGTGGAGACGCTCGAATGCGGGTGGACTGAGATGATTATTGGGTGGGGAATTGTAGACGAAAACAAGCAATCTCCGAGTTAGTCTCTTTATTCTATACTCGGTGCAGTGGAGCCTCTTGAGGACTGGACCAGGGTGATCGGAGGATTTCGGTAGAGCGCTGGAAGGTGGCTTGATTGACGGCGATTCGGGACCGCTCGATTGGGTGTGGCGATGCCGGACCAGATCAGCTGAATTGTGATCTGAACCATGTCTTGTACATTAGGGAGAGGATATGAATATCTGTTGAAGATTGGTATATAACGTCGAACGCGCTAGCAACATCACATCCCTCTCTATCCTTCCCACCACTCCGCTCACACAATTATTCACAACCCAAACTGACTCTCCACCTCCCTCCTCTTCTGCTCCCTCTCCATCTCCTGGCGAATCCGCTCAACCTCCTCCGTCATGCCCTTCTCGCCCTTCTTGCGCTGCCTCTCCTCATACAGCGCTCTTCCCTTCATAATCCTTGCTACAATCTCCGCGGCGTTTACGTTTTGGAAGTCGTGGTTAGCGATTTCGCGGTATATATTGAGGGCCTTGGGGACGGCGTAGGGGTCGAAGGCGAGGGGCATGAAGGTGGTTTTGCCGTGGTAGACGGTGAGGGGTTGGGCGTAGGGGAGCGTGTGCAGGAAGGCTTTGCTGAGGGAGAAGGGGGCGCCGAAGATGGCGGCGTGGACGTACTGGGTGGGTGGGTTAGTGGGTGTATATGGGGAAGGGAGGAGGGAACGTACTTTGCACTGCAGGACGCAGAGGCCGCGCTCGAAGATGTTCATGATGGGGTAGTTGATGCCTTTCCAGTGGTTGATGACTTCGTCGTCGTGGATGCCGGCGATGAGGAAGATGGGGCCGTAGTCCTCGCCGGACTTTTCTATGCGCGCTGCCTTTGCTTCGTCGGTGTACCAGCCGCCCTCCTTGGCGGCTTCTTCTTCGGACTGTGTGACGAGGCGGAGGAACTCGATATGACCCGAGGAGAACAGATCCCAGCCTCCATCGACATAGATGACCTTTTGGCCGGGCTTGACACCCTTGCCCTTGACCAACTCGTGGAACTTGCCCTTTTCTTCCTTGACGGGTCCGAGTGCTGAGGCGGTCGAGGCCTGGCGGACGGTGCCGGGGCGCGGCGCAGTGGGCGATGTTGGCGAGGTTACAGTATTGCTGGTGGTTGTCCTCCGTAGCTTGACGGGTCGCGAAGCATGCCAGTACCACACGTCGCAGCCGGGCGCGCGACCTGAGGCGTCGGTCGCGTAGTCCTTGATGCGCTGAAGCATCTCCTCTCCCGTCTTTAACCGCTCCTTCTCGTCACCCGGGCCCTCGTCTCCGGACAGCCTCTTCTCCAGCGATGGTATAAAGTGCGACTTGGTGCACAGCAGCATGCGGCCCACGAGGTCGGTCGTCGAGATGCCAGGTGTGCGCTTAACCACCTTGAACCTTCCCGCTGCCTTGACATAGCGGTAGCAGTCCTTTCCGTCACTGTCGGAGGTGATGTCATCGCCGTGGACGACGTATTGGCAGCCGTAGTGGGTGATCCAGGGTAGCGAGGTTACGTAGGGCGCCCTCGGGACGGCTTTGGTAGCCCATCGGCAGGCTTCGACGGCGGCGACACTGAAATGATTAGCTTTCAAGGCGGCGCATTCGTCATGGCAGTGCGCACCGTTCGTCGAGGCGCATCACCGTCGGGCCCTTGTTCTCCATGATGGACTCATCCGAGTGCACACCAACGAACAGCTCGTTGCCCAGCTGGCGCGCCTGCAGCATGGCGCCCGCATGGCCTGTCTCTGTAAGCGCTGAATACCTCAACTCCGGCAGCCGGCATACCGTGGTGAGCAAAGTCGAAACAACCATCGACCCATATGCGCTCGTCCGAAACCTCGACGTCTTCCTGAGGATCCACGGGCCACTGTCCCTCTGAGGGAATCCACTCTCCCTGTGTTTCGTCAGTTGTTTGCGCAGCCTGGGCGTGGGTGGGTGGTGTGTACTCGTGCGCTCTGTCGGCGCTGCATCGTGACGTGGGGTAGTTGGCGGGGCTGGCAGCAACACACAACAGTACAGCGGTACTTGGTAGTAATGGTGTGTCTGGGAGAGTCGGACGGTGTCGAGTCTGAACCGCGGGACTGGAAAGCTTGGAAGCTTGGAGCTTGGAAACAGCACCTGCCACTCTGGATTCAGCCTAACGTGCTGATAGCCGCACGTGGGCAAATGGCATAGTCAGTGAAGCTATGGCAAAGTAGGCGACAGGGGCAGAGGCGGTGGGCAGGGATGGGCCTCGGGCGGCTTGTTCCTGCGTCGGGATAGGTTCTCACGGTATCAGCTGTAGCCGCGAGTCGAAACACGTTTTCGTTTTGCGCGCCAGTATCTACCTTATAGCGTGCAGTCCCGTCTGCGTGTCTTCTCACCTACATTCTAACGAAGAGACCATAGTATATTTACAAGTAGGTATAGCAATGCGGCAATGTCATCAGGGTCCGTGGTGAAACAGCCCCTGATCGCTCGGTAGCCCCACACCTCTGGGAAAGCACATGGGCTACCAGCATGGCCGACAACTCCAGCCAGGGCCTCTTCTCCCGCCGCCCCTCGTTTTTCGGCGGCAAGACCAAGGGACAAGGACACAAGCAAACAAACTCGACCCTCGCGCCGCCCCAACTCAACATCACCCCCGCGGCCAACCCCGGGCTAAAGACACCCCCTCTCCAACTCGACCAATACGAGTTTCCCGCCCGACTCGCAGCGACGCCACCACGACGCAGGCACGCCAGCAGCAGGCACAGCATCGCCTCGTCCGTCACCGATCTCGGGTCCACGCTGCGGAGGTCACGGTCCGCCTCGCTTCGCACCAACGCGTCGGCCTCGTCCTCGCATAAGAGGACCCCCTCGGCCACCCTGGCCCTCACCTACTCCCCCGAGAAGGCCCCCGTGCCTGCCAGTGTGACGAATGCCTCGCGGCCCGCCCTCTCCATATCCACCTTTTCGCGCAGCAAGCAAAAAAGCAGCGAGAACGTCAAGACCGAGGGTGGCAGTGTCCAACAACCCCAGGCCCAGGTCTACGAGAAGAGCCCCCTCAGCGCCGTCGACAAGCCCAAGACTCCCTTCGGCAACATGGCTGTCCCCATCCCGCTGCGGCATCCGCCCTCCCAGAAGGAGATCCTCCAGGCAAACCAGCAGTCCAACCGCACATTAGCACCTGCCGCGCCCATCCCCGTCCCCAACGGCTCCAACCCCAACCTCGTCTTCCAGCACATCCACGAGCTCGCCTCCAAGCGCATATCCACCCTCGACTACCTGCGGAAGGCGTAAGTCCTCTCCTCCTACATTGTCACTACAACTAACACCCCCCAGCCACGAAGGCCGCATCTACTGGTTCAACACGCTCCTCTTCTCCAAAACAGACCTCACGCGCCTCCCCTCCTTCACAACGCGCAACCAAGCCCGGCGCGCCACCCACTACCTCCTCCTCGGCTTCTCCCTCCCCACCATCCTCGACCTAAACGCCAACTCCCCGTCCGACTACCTCAAAGCCCTCAACGCCCTGCTCCTAGAATTCGAACAATACCAATCCATCCACCCGGCCGACGGCTCCACCCCATCGTCCCTCTCCCGCGCCCGCCTCCCCCAGATGTTCAAGCGCGCAAACATGGGCATGGGAATGGGAATGGGCATGTCAATGGGCAGTAAAGGCCGGCGGTCCAGCAGCGCAAATGGCGATTTCCCGCTCCTCACTCCAAGCAACAGTTTCACTGGTTCGGAAACGAGTGGTGGCATGGGTGGCGGCTTCGACTCCCCGCCTACAACAGACGATTCCTTGCTTCCGAATGAAAGCTACACGCATCTCCAGACCCCGAGTCTGCCTTTCGACCCCGATTTCTTCAGCACGTTTGCTACGCTGTGCGATGTCTTGATTGATTGCTACACCAAGATACTTAGTATGCTCAGTACGCCTGAAAGTGTGGCGAGTGCGGGGGGTGGCGTACCCAGTTTGGTGGGTGATTTGTTCAACAAGGCGGATGCGCGGGTGAGGAAGATTATTCTTGCGGGAGTTGTGCGCGAGTTTGAGGATAGTTGTCGAGCGGGGCTCAAGAGTGAGGTTGGGGGTGTGGGCAAGGTTGTTTTGGGAGGGTTGATGTAGGAGGTGGGGAAGATGATGATTTATGTGGCGGGCATTATGATCTGGGCACTTTATGATATCCAACAAGGTACACGGATGGGCGTTTTCCTTTCTTCTTTCTTCTTCTTTTGGTTGGCTACTTCCTTCTTGCATGGAGATGGAGTTGGAAATTTAGAATATACGGTAGCATATGGCATGGTATAGCATAGCATGAGTAGGCCAGACAGGGATATACGCTGGCAAGCGTAAGAACCCTCTTCTACAGCACAACGAATGTGCTTCCAATAAACTAATGCCAACACAACCGCATTCTTCTCAATCCCAGTGCGAGCCGTTCAACATCCTCCCTTATCCCCTCCACATCCCCAGACGTATCCCCTGATAAATCTCAGCAATGGCAACCCCCGCCTCCTAAGCAGCAGCCGCTTCATTCTTCTCCACAAGATCCACAACACCCTTCCCCCTACCCACCTTGACCTTTGTCTTCTTCGCGGGCTTCTTCTCCTGTATCAATTGTCAGCACACATCCCCCCTTCCTACCAGATAAACATACCTTAACCCCCTCACTCCCCACGGCATCCCCCTCATCCACGCCCTCACTCCCAAAAATCTCCTCCTCCTCATCCCTCAACTGCTCCTTCAGCTCCGCCAGCTCGATCCTCATACTATACGCATCCTCACCATCAGCATAGTATTTCGCTTCGATCTTGTCGACGGTGAAACCGAGGGTTTCGCGGTAGAGATGCAGGGCTGCGTTGTTGGAGACGCGGACGTGCAGGGAGACGTAGTGCGCGTTGAAGGTCTCGGCCATGGCGCGTTGGGATTGGCGCATCAGTTTTTCGGCGAGACCGAGGCGGCGATGGGTCCGCATTACGGAGAGAGAGGTTATGTGGCCATGTTGGACACCGTCGGTGGGCTCTTCCTCCATCTTGGCGAGGACGTAGCCTACGATCTTTGGGGGGTCGTAGGGGGTTTTGGGCGGGCGGGATACCTGAGAGGTATTAGTAACGTGCAAAACGTATCAATACGTGATCCAATATCGAAAGGACAAGTAACAGCAGATCGTCACGTGTTCCACGTAAACGACTCCCCGTTGCTCAACCATTATTTCATAAATAAGCCAAGCGCAGCACTCGCGAACAACTGCAATTCTCATCATCTAATCCTTCCTCTTTACACCATTTCCCAGGTCTTCCCCAAATACAAAAACAAACATAAACACAAGAAACTTACATCAACAGCCACATAGCTCAACTGCGGCCAACTCATCGCATGGTACAAGTAATACTTGCAAAAGTAGTTCTCAGGCAAATTCGTAATATTCGCAAGCTGGACATGCGGAATGTCCGATGGGCGTAGGACGCGGATATCCATTTTCGTGGGGATGTGTGGCGTGTGGTGTGTGTGGTTCCTCGCTCTTTCTTAACACAACAATTGCAGCCAGTGTTGAAGTCCTGGGTACACGAGAGTGGTGGTATGGGATTGGGACCGGGGTGATTAGCTGGAGGTATTGCAGCGCTAATGCGAATGCGGATGGGGGAATGAGCGATGAGGCTGGAAATCTGGACTCTGGAAGGCGGTTTGGTGATGGAAGAGGGCGAGTGCGTTATGTAAGCAAGACTTGTGGGGTCGGGGATTAGATGTTAGCGCGGGGTTAAACGCCGACGGACGCGACTCTACTCAAAAGCTCAAGAACCCCTTTGGAAACATGACATACAGCCATTCAGCCATGAAGTTTCAAGCTCAATTCCGATCATCCGTCATACACTGAAATCCCATCCCGTCCAAACCATTAAACAATAACCACCCCATCCCCACCCACGCGCCTCCCCACAACATGCAGATCCGGCAGCCCAAACGCATCCCTCACCTTCTCTCTTGCCTGCGCATCTGTCAAATTGACCTTTAGGCGCCAAACTTCTATCTCCAATAGCTTTAGTGAAGCAAACCATTCCTTCAGATATGCACCCTTCATTTCATGCTGTCCCTCGATGATAGCCCGCCCATTCCCCCTTGTCAACCAAAGCCTCTCAACCCTCCCAAACCCACTTGCAGGCAGATTCGACGACGCAAAGAATCTTAGCGCGAAGTAGCTAGGTACAAATGTGCAGAGCGTGAAGGATAAGGCGCTGGCTTCGATGTAGATCTGGCGGCAGGTGTAGAGGATGGCGCGGACGCTGGGGTAGCGGCCGAGCACGTCTTTTTTGATGAGGAGCTTGTTGACATTGATGGTGGTGTTTAAGAAGACGAATTTGTAGATCTTGTTGCGGAGTTCGGCGGGGAGGTGGAGGAGAGGTGAGTGGGTTTGGTTGGTGTGGGTGCTGGGGGGTGTTAGGATTGAGGGTGTGGGTGGGGAGTGGTGGGTTTACATTTTGTCTCTGTTTTGCTTCTGTGGTAAGATGGGGTTGTTGTTGCTTTGTACGTTGTAGTCGTTGTTGAAGACGTCGTCGACGTCACGGAGGTCTTCGTCGCGATCGTCGTTTTGGTCGGCGGGTAAGACGCGAGGTTTCATGGAACCTAAGTCGGAGAGGCGAAGCATCTTCAGTGTGTCGGCGGTGCGACGGCGGTTTTGTGTTTCAATGTCAGGTATGAGAGCGAGATCGCGAGTGGTTGGTTGTGGAGCTGTCAGTCAATGTTGGCCGCGACGCTAGTACAAGGTCTGCATGAGGACAAACGGTGATGGTGACTGCGATTTGGCGCTAACTACATGAGGCCGCGGCAGGGGACGAGGTGAAGTGAGAGCGGAGCAAGACTGCTTCAAGACTCGAGTATTCATCTTGGCTTCTACCAAATATACTACCGCTCTACCATCTGACTACCATTTACCACGCGAACCAAACGGCGGATACGGAAGGAAAATGACCTCTCCACCTCCCAAGCCCTTCTCTACTAGTGTCGCAAAGCCTCGAAACCTCAGCAAGCGTGACGGGCAGCAATTAAGAGGCAGTGTTGTGTAAATGTATTTCAGTCGTGGAAGCTTATACCATTGCCCCTCGTGTTGACCAAGTGCCTCAAGCGTGGAAAACATCATCGATATCGATGTAATCAGTTCTCGCTTTCCAAGCCCAATATGCTCCAGAAAATCATGAATCTCTGGGTAATTGATACTAAACGTTGTGTGCGAGAACATGAGAAGCTCAGCCTCGGACCGGGTCTGACGACATGTTCGAATGAGTGAGACGGTACGCGAGATACGCCGAGCTGGGCGCCTTCGATCTTTTTTTGACATAGGTTGACGTCGGAGGTTCGGTTTGATGAAAGTGCCGGCGAGAGCGTATTCGTAGATCCTGTTGCGCAACTCGCCTGGAAGCCGCAGCAAAGGCGAGTTCTTGGTATTTGCTTCTGTGCTATATACACGTCAGTAATGCCATCGAATTTTTGCAACGAGAGTTGAAAAGACAGGACTTGCATGAGATCTCGCTCGTCGATGGCCCCATCGGGGACGACAGGTAAAGTAGCGAAGTGGTCCATAGTGTATGCGTGCACTCGAGCTTAGGGCTTTGTCTGGTGGAAATCGGTTGATCGTTGAGTGTGAGAGTTCTGGGTCGGATTTGCAGCTGAAATGAGTCGCTGACTGATACAAAAGCGAAAGCGTGAATGTCAGGACCCTAAGGCTGTCGTCGTGGACGATTATTCTAACCGAGTCAGCTCACGATTTACTCCATTTCACTAGACAGCACCCTCATAATCCAAAGTACAAGCCATAACTTTCGTATATATCCAAACAGCTTCGAACCGAAATATATGTACGTGAACAAATATGTTACCAAATCGTGCATCCAACCCCATATTTCCCTTCGTAAATGCAAAAGACATAATCTCAAAAACGCCAACGAGATGCCCTTGTTGCTTATACTCCGTTGCCAAATGCGTAGTTCGAGTTTTTAGAACCGTCTTTCTTGGCTGAGTATCTTATCAACCATGGGTTTCACGGTAGGCATGTAGCCTTGCATGACTGGGCACCAGAGCGCCTTCTTAAGTCCCAGTTCTGTGGCCATGTAGTACATCAGCCGGTTTATCCATTCCCGTCGGGCTGCAATGTCTATTCTCCTAGGCTCAACTCCATGGTCCAGATGAGGCAAATCTAGCGGGTGATCGTACGGATGTGCAGGGTTGGGGTCGAAGATGTGATTCTTCTTTGCGTTTTGGTCCAAGACCGGCGTGTTCGATGGCGGACTCGCGCCAGGAGATTGGTCGCTTTCCGACTTGGAGCGAATGCTTCGGAGCTCGGAGAATGGCGGTGCTGCTTCGTAGGATTCCAGGGCCGTCGCCGGCTCACTTGAGGAAGACGCGTTGGAAGTGGATGTGGCCAGATGTGGTTGCGAATGGACTGGTGGTGGTGTTGGTAGATGAGTAGCGCTGTGCGGATGCTTGCCTGCATTGCTGTCCGGCACAAGACCTGAGCTGAGTACTGAATCCATCGTACCCAGGGGCCATATGCAGATATAGCCCCGCATACCACATATGTCGGTGGCAGATTTGGTATCTATCGGTACAGTAAAGCTGCCAAGTATGGAAGAACAGTTCTTCTCGATGACCTCGACTAGGCGGGCGGTAGCGACCGAGTGATGCATGCGGAGATTTGCATTACTCAGAGCAGTAGGCATAGACTGACCCGGGGCTTCTTGAGGACGGAAAGATAGGCAAGGGTCCCGGAACCTCAACATCCAATTCAACATCTCGAGCAGATCACGTAGAACAAGTATGCGGCTCGTACGGTAGAAGCCCCAGATCCAGACGCGCTTCAAGCTCGGGTAAATGTGAATCTCTTCCGGCGCGCCCGGACAACCCAAGAAAAGCTTTTGCAACTTGGTGTCGTAGGTGGACCGAGCCTCCGGTGTGTTTGGTGTCATGTGATAGTTCCATGCCGGTGTGACGTTTGCCTCCCAAGCTTCGTAGTCGCTTTCTAGTTCGAGCGCGCTCTGTAAAAGTTCTTGCAAGGCCATGCGGTTGGTTGGTGGGTTTTGACTTTGCTTGGTTTCGTGCCATCTGGCATGTAGCATTGCCGCTCGCCATATTAGACGAATGACAAAGGCGTTGGAGTTCTTGTATAGACTTGGAAGTAATTCGTCTACTTTGACCACATCTCTCGTAGGAATTTGCGGGCGTCTTGCTGCCTGTAAGTTGCCTAATAGCTGTCGCAAGGTTAGCCATAGGCGGACAAAAGGTGTTCATCTGTGACGGCGATTACCAGATGTGCATAGATGACTTCGTAAAGTCTGGCTGATATAATGTCGCTGTAGAACTCCTCAACTGTCCGCAATTGAAGCATAGCATTTGCGCCTTGGTTGTGAGCCAAAAAGGTGCCTTTCCGCTGCACGCTGGTAAGATTCTGTTCATCATGTTAGAATTACGCGTACCATTAAGCTGTACCGAACGGACGTACCTCGTAGATGCCCATCAGATGTACTGAGCAAAGCGCAACATTCGTGGCTGCCTGCTTCTTGTCCGCGATTGCCTTTGTCAACATCGGCAGGGCCCTCCCTACGCATTCCTCACCTAGTGCCTGCGCATGAGAATCATTATAACGATTGGCGAAGTTGACGTAAGATACTGCGTCAACCGCTGTCGCGATCAATGAGTTCTCCGGGGCGTCTTGATACAAGAGCGGGATAAATGTCCACAGGGCTTCATCTGGTTGGTCGGCTGGTCGGTTCGGCGAGTCGGGCAGCACAAAGTCGTACACAAAGCGCTCAAAAGCTCTTCTACGAAAGTCCGGATTGAGCGACGGAGTGATAGTCAGCCGACTTAGATCGATGGTTGCGGACGCAACGCTTGATGATTCTTGAGCCGGGTCATCCACAGAGCCACCAGGAGAATGTACACTACCACTGGAAGAGCGCGTGTCATCCAGATGGGGTGGTGTTGACTCGTCGCTTGGTGGCGTTTTGATATAGGTGTTATTATAGGTGTTGCTGTAGGCGTTGCTACTTTCGGCAACGGTAGCACGTTGGTTTGACTTTGATCGCTTCCGCCATGACTCTTCTGCTCTTTGCGCAGCCGATGCCGTTTGGTTCCGAAAGAGGATGTCGGCTTGGTCTCGATACTTGCATTCATGACCCGCCTTGCTACATCGACTGCAAGCGGGTCTACCCTCATCGCACTACTCTGGCATCAGCCTTGTCCGTATGACCGGCGTTGCCCGGCACGTGGTGCAGCATGAAGAGCAGGGCAATTCGCAGAAGTAGACAGAAAAAGATGCGTACCTTGACTTTACGGGCTCTGCAAGCCTCGCATCCCTTACTGGGTCGGCCACGATAGGACATGCTTATGCTCTGGAGGCGATGAGGCGGTAAGACGAAAGGGCGGCAAGCTCCGCAGTCGCTGCTGTTCAGGCTCAGGTAAGGTTCCTACGAAGCAAACACTAGCGCGGGCATCCGATTGCACAGAACAAAGAACGTCAAGTCTAATAACTATGTCTCCTCTCCGGTCCGCGAATGTGCTGCGTGGTCATCCGAAGGGTCCTGAGCCAGAAAAGGCGTAGCGGCGATCAGGCTGAAACCCAGGCCACGCTTTTACGAGCTTGGAATGGAGCGCCCGGTGACTGGCGGAAGATGGACCATAAAGGTTGAGTGGCAGAGATCGAAGGGCATGGGGTCAGGCCCGGTGCTCGGGAAAACGGTGCTGCATAGTGGGTTGATGTGCCGTAGGATGCATAACTGCGTCACAAGCGACAGGCATCTCTCGTTGCTGACTCAGGACTTAGTGGTGTCTTGGCGCTCAGCGGCCTCCCGCTTGCCGACTGCGACGATGCTGCAACACCAGACGAGGCGTTCAACTCCATGCATGTTTCGAGGCACAGCCAGATAAGATTCAGACTTCTTAGTGTCGAGATTCTTACTCCTTCTGGTGTATCTATCCCCTAATCTATTCTGGACTCCAGTATTAGTCTGCAAGGTCGATGCAGGCCGCCTACTTTCGGAGCGCCTCAAATACGCCGACCAACAACTCCCGATACGCACCCGATCATCGCGAACACGCGATGCCAATGTTTCAACGGTCGTCTAGCAGGGAAAGATGGCATGTCATTTCCAACGGCTCCAGCGTTCGGAGGCCTAAAACCATGACATCAACTTGTCATTGGGCGTTGACAGCAATCAGTAATCGGCCCTCTTCCAACGGGCGACTAGTAAGATTGACTGGACCGCTCCGCGAATTTAAGGTTTGGAAACCACTATGAATTGCAGAGTATTCACCCAAGTCTCTCGACAGCTCGCCTCTACTATGACGTGCCAATGCGCTTGTGTCTTGAACATTGCGAAGTTTTCTCACCGGTGCCGGAAGCATAAAGGGGTAATCGCATACATTAGGAGACTTTGTTTCACGCTACCCCGAGTTTCAATTTCGTCCACATTAACATCTGACAGGTGTCCGCACCAAAACCACAGGAGTAGCGAAGTCAACACAACGCACATGCACAGACAGTAATTTTCAACGACGAGATGCGCTCATGCTATAGCTTCGCCAACAGGTGCCGACCACCATCCTCACTTCCCAACACAATCTCCTCGCTGCGCCAGTCCGGATTGAACGTTACCTTGTTGAGCGGATTTCTGCGATGCGCCATGTCGAAAAGCTCCTCGTATACCCTACCATCATTTCTGCCCAACGCACTGTTCAACAGCCAATCTGGTATCGACCAGGCGTCCACCAGCTTCACCGCATGTGGTCTCAATTCGGCCATAAGGTCGATGATCCCATCCTGCAAGGCAAAGACCGACTCGGGCGGCACGGCGGCCGTCATTGTAAATGAGGAGGCGAATTGGTCGAGGGTGTAAAGCGCGTACAGCTGGAAGCATGTGCGTAGGGCGGGCGATGCAGGCGGAGCTATGGAGGTGAGGCTGTTGTAGAAGTTCGTGACAAGAATATGCTCTGAGTATGCGCGGCTGAGGTTATGAAGTTGAATCATCAGACGTGTCCACGGCTTCTTCTCAACAACACGTGCTTGATAAGCGCGGTAGGAGAGATCAGCCGCACGCCACTGGAACACGTCGACTATACCTTGGTCATCTACAACACCGTCTTCCAAGACGTTCTGAGGTAAGCGATGGTCTTTGTTGCGAAGATAAAACTGGAAGAGCTTGTCCGTTGGATCCTTGGCCGGTGAATCTGGGTCATTGACCGTATTCGACATCTTCTTGATGAGGTACGCAGCAACCTGCTGGGTAATCATCCAGTTGTCGCCCTCCACAGTTGGCTTGGAGAGGTAGTCACCGTTCAGCCCTACCAGCCCACTCCCACCACCGAAGCCATGGCCGCCCATTGCGCGTCGACAGGTCTCGATGCCATCCGCAGCAAGCGTCGTACACAGGCTCTTCAGTCCTGAGCTCGCGCTGTGTAATTCCGCCAAAGGCCCAAAGTCGCCTTTCTCGATATTTTCTCTCGACTTGTGGTACAGCTTGTACATATACTCGCCAGTATAATGCAACGCGAAAGTAGTCGCAAGCAACGGCAAGATCCGTATCTGTACGGTAGGGTAGTCCAGAACCTTCATCTCGCCGTCTGAAGGGTTGGCAGAATCGCGGTCTTTAAATTGTCGCCTGATAGCGCAGTATCGCACAGCGACGGTAACAGCTCGCGCAAGGACTAGCCTTGCATGCATTATGATCTGTCCGCGTACGAACGTCAGACTTCCATATACGACAGCCGGATGACCAGTCCGAGTGAATGCGCCTGTCTCGTCCGAAACCTCCGCATAGCGGCTCAGCATAGCCGACTTAGGTACTCGGAAGTGGTCTAAGAGCATATATCCATTATCCATACTTGCATACCCGTATTTCGGACCGATATCGCCTACCGCGATCCCTGGCAAAGGTTGATGGGTCTTCGCATCCCGAATCTGCAGGATGAAGGTTTGCGGCCCGTGAGAGGCATACTCGATCTTCTGGTCTTTTCGGTCGGCCTTTTCTGATCCTTCGGCTGTGGAGGACGTTTTCGGCAAGAGCAATTGTGCGACCACAATCTATACGCGGCTACGTTAGCGAACGCCCAAGGCAGACATAAAGTTCTGGAACAGTCGCACAAGAAGGGGCTGAATACGTACTGCATGAGTGGCGGTCCTCCCCATCGACCCATTCCACCACTTGCTCGCCGTAAGAGTCGGGCTGTGAATCTCAAAATCCTTCTTTATCGGGTCCCACTTTGCGACGGTCTCGAGGCCGCGTACGTTACTCCCATGGCCTAGTTCGGTTTGTGCATAGCAGCCGATGATGTCGTAGTTGAGGATCTTGGGCATCCAATACTTTTGCTGTTCTTCGGAGGCTTGCTCGCGTACCGTTGTGACTGTGCGATGCGGTGCATGTCAGCTCCCAGCGCCCCGGTGGTACGATTATGCACGACATCTTTCTCAGCTGCAACCTTCCGTTGACTCACCGAACATGCTCATATGCAAGAAGTATGGGCTCATTTCATCAGTCAGGTATTCCGCCATCTGGTAGTCGTCATGGTCCCAGCCTTCTCGTCTCATCAATCGCTGGATGGCTTTCGCTCTTGCTAGGCCAAGGTGGTACCGCTCTGGTCGCGACAGATTGAGCTGCTGATCTTTACTGAAAAGCTTCTCCTTGCTCAACACGCGAAGGACCTTTTCTTGCCGCTTCAGGAAGTCATCACGGCCTAGAAGGTGCTGTGCGAGTTGGTGGACGTCAATGCCCGAGCCGTCGCGTTCGGCTTGGAGGGTCGCTGTGCCATCGTGTGCGGGCTTGAGATGATCGGTGAAGTCTGCCATGATGCGATTGGCTACTCGTCAATTGTTTGCTTGACCAACAGAGTCAGTCGCAGGCGTTTCGAAGCGAGGTGGGCGAGTGCTGTTGAAGCCGACTGAGCACGCCGCCGGGCATTGGAGACAAGCTCGCATCGTGAATCTCAATGCGCCGGCAATAACGCGGAGATGTAAGCTGCATAACTGCCTCGGTATACGCGGATCATGTGTGGTGGACAGAAGCCGTAGATATCGCGCGGAGAAGGTTGATGGCGCAAAGCTGCGGGGCGTCGAAATGCGGGGTCGCAGGGCTCGGTGGCCGTAAAATGGCAGCATTGCTATCGACTAGAAACATCTGACTAACAAACAAACATCACCAAGCAAAGCCGCTCGTTGACACTACGATGCAGATCGGAAAGCATTATAGTATTACATGATAATGGCCAGCGTGATCATGCTACCATACGCCATCAAACCCAAACCCAAACACCAGAAGAGCAACCATTAACGAAATCCATTCCAACTAAAGAAAAACGCCCCCCGATTTTGAGATACCACCCAATGCAAGCTAATTGTACAGGATATCAAATGCCCGACCCAAGTCGTTAACCGAAATACAACACCAGATAATCATACCCTAAACCATCGTTTCGAAACGAAAGACCGTAAGCGTCATCAACAGATTGGTGTAGCGGTGCACCAAACTCGCATTGCCCAGAAGAAGGCAACCACAACATACCAATGAACAAACGATGGGATTCACCGTTCATTCAATCACCGCGTCGGCCCAAGAGCTCAATCCGCCCTCCTCTTCCAGCACGCGCGTCATGTCCTCTTCAGCAAGTCGCACGAGGATCTCAAACGGCGCCTCCTCTTGGTTCGCAGTTTGTCTCCGTCGGGGAAGGAAGATCATGCCGCCATCACCCGGACCGTAAGATCGTCTGATGAACTCGGGTCGACCGGCCAGGGAGTCCTTGCCTAGATCCGTACCAGGTATGCCCCAGCTGATATCAGCGCCGAAGTTGAGCCACGACGAGATGTATATGTCTGAGCCGAACTTCAAGGCCAGTGCGACTTCGGTGTCGGTAATCTGCTCGATTGACTTGAAGAAGGTTAGGTGGCGGTTCACCCATTCGTCGTCGACGTCGAGGATCGTGCTCTTGATGGTGTTTATGACGTTGATGATTGTCGACTTGGTTACACTGCCGTTATTTGTCAGCTGGGGTTCTCAAACTTAATCGCGTTGCTCAAGATTTGGGAGTGCAAGGTTCAGGGCGCCACACAGTGTGACATGCGATCATACGGTAGTAGGGGCTAGACTCACCGGTCCTCTTTTGAGAGGTCTGAGACGTTCATTGTGCCTCGCGAGAACAGCGCCATGTTTCCTGTGTAGTCTGTGGATACCGGAGGTCGTTGCCGTCTTCGCAAGTCCGTCGCGATCCCGATGCTAGTCTCTGTCAACCCGCACTTGGTCAAGCGACTTGCTCTAGCGCGGGTAACATGCGTCCAGACCAGGGCTGCAAGGACGTTGCACATTGTCGGAGGGGTGTTCTCGGGAAACTGGGTGCGTAAGGTTTCCCTGTACTCGCGTACTCGTGATGCTGGAATGACGAAGAGCCTCTGGGTACATTTCGTCTCTTTAGGTAAGGTTTGAAGATACCGGGGTGGACCATCACAGTAGCAGTCTGCGCTGGCGCTGCCTTGGGGTGGCTTGATCTGCTCGTCAACAGCTTTCCGCATCTGGGACTGCTTGTCGGCGACGCTTTCCATGTCTGTTTTGGTCAGTCATAGCTTGAGAATGCAGTGAGGAGTCTTACGCATGATTTTGTGTTCTTCGAAGAGTTGCTGCTTCGAAAGGCTGGAGACGTTCTCGGCAAATGTTTGCCAGAAAAGGGTGACACCGGAGAAGTCAAAGACACTGTGGTGCATATACATCGACAGCACAAGACCGCCAGGTATGAAGAAAGCCTGGGTTCTCATTGCCGGTGCATCGCTCTTGTTGAAGTCTACCTTGCCCTCGCCGTCTCTTGGAATACCAGGATACTCTGCGAGATCTTCCGGCACAAACATCGACGACTCGAAAGCACTAGGTGGCATACCATCTCTTTTGAGTTGCTCGTAGGTGTGTGGAAACTTCTTCTCATGATACGGGATTTGCTTCGATCGAAAGACACGACTCAGATGCTTGCTTGTGATCTCCGCTGGATAGTGGAGAGCAAGCTTACCCGCTTCTCGGTCGGCAAGTGTGAGAGTACCAGCGAGAAAGGGAAATTTGTTGAGTGTGAGGCGGAGCCCAGCACTCAGAGACTGGATGGCATCCTCGGCGAGATTCTGATCGGGAAACTGCGGATAACGTCAATTCCTGTCAACACAACAGACGATTCGGGAGAACATACAGGAAAGATGCACAGAGTCTGTATGTAAACGCGCACTACATTTTGGTCTAGACATGAGAGATGAAACGACTTCATCGGTATGGGCGGAACGTGTGGTTTGGCCAGCATCTCGAGGAAGCGGGGAATGGTGCTAGTGATGGGATCAAAAAGCCGGCCGTTGCGCGATACTAGGGGTAATTCAAGGGACATGGTCGTGGCTTTTGCGTAGTCGTTATATATACCGGAGCGATGAAGAGTCACACATACGACGAATTGGGTGAGCAAACACCCAGGCATGTGAAGCACGAGATGATTTTACCCCCTTCACCGCAAAAGGCCCCATTGAGCTGCGCCTGGTGTGACGGGAGGCATTGGCCCACTACGGGCCGAGAAGGACTATGACCGCATGCGGAAACATCTGTGCGCATAAGCCACGCTCATTCCCGCCTTCCCCGCCTGTCTGCTTATTCGTGATTCACACTCAACCCTTGACGTGCGCCAAACGTGTCTCGTGCCGTCTTCCCCGTCCGCTTTGCTCGACCGTGCCTGAGTTACCAAACCTCGCGTAACGGATGAGGTGCAGCCGATGCGGCAACGTTCAGAGAGGGTTCCCGCCGACAAACGAGATGGGCACGACTAGGACCGTTCGTATGCGTTGCTTTTCCATCTCGCCAATCCTCGCCTTTCGAGGCTGAGGTTAGCGACAATTTGCAGCTCGAAAAACATCAATTTGCTATTCTGTGACGTCTATGCCCCTGGCGACAAGGGTGGGGCGCATAGGAGTTGTCCTTGTTTGTCGACTGTCAAAATCAGGCTGTCATCCACGTCCTTCGATCGTGCTGTCGCTGCGGGACTTGTCGCGGCACAGCGTGACATTCCGATCGTATCTGAAATTGCGGGTTTGGCTGCTCTTCAACCTGAATGGCCCATGTGACCAGGATGCCACGAGGCATTGTTTGATCATCGATACCAAACTAACTGCAGGCAAATCAATACACCGGAAGTGTTGCCTTTCTTTAGTCGGTGTGCGCCTCAAGCAAGGTCAAATTGCAGCCCTATGACCAGGCGCTTGGATGCTTGTGTGCCCGAACCACTTTTGCGACAGAAATGCATCCGCGTTTAGCAGCGCTGAGCGTGTCACGGCAGCCTGGAGGGATCCGCGAGACCAAGGAGCCAGCGCTAGCACATAGTTGCTTTCAACGTCCCAGTCAATGTGAACACGTTTTTCATGACTGCCTTCGACAAACCAGTCTCGCCGCAGTATTGAGAGCTCACCGAAGCTAGCTACCATGGTGATACTCCAAATAGCATCTGACAGGTAGCGGTGTGATGCAGCGCCTCTGAGCAGGCTGTGAGTGTAAACAATGATGCGTCATATGATCGGTAAAGCCTTTGAGGAGACACGTCGCCGGCGGTCCTTCGGTTAGTGGGTCGTTACCAGCGCGAAATGCCAGCAAATACCATCAGCATCGCTAAGAAACAATCAAACAGAACCCTTGTCGGCAGTAAGATGACGAAGATAGATGTCGATGCGGCTGCAGCCATTGTGGCTGACTGATGCAATAAGCCCCACGTTATGTGCGACAGCACTGCCCAATAAGCGACAAGCGCCATGCATGCAGCGCCTTTCGAAAAGGAAATAGCATGCTCTTCTGATCAATCGGGCTCGTTCCAGGCAGCTGCATTGCGGAAATATTTGAGAGCTATCGAAGGCTTCCATGCGCCTTGTAGCCTCTTGCATTGAGGGACTATCTAGGCGACACCGTAGGATTAAGGTTTGTAGGCCGTCGCACAGCGAACGGCGGTATGCAAGACCGGGTAGACGACCCGGAACAGCGTTGGACGGGAGAGAACAACAAATTCGTGATTGAACGTACGGGGGCATAGGCGCCTGAAAGAGTAGAAACTAGGAATGTGGATCGAGTTGAGCTCGATATCATGCAGCCGCGACAACCATGCGACATAGGGAATTGATCGCATCCTTCGTGCAAAATGATGAGATTGTGATACGCGTGCAGTGACACGCTCAGGGCCGGCGCGTAACGGAGACCCCGGAGGTCTGATGTGATGGCATTTGAGAATTGCACGTTGAGTGGTTCTGTCCAAGAAGCCGTGCCGACCGGTCGCAAACCTCTCCGCTAGTCCATGAACGGTGAAGGAGCAATGGCCATCGGCACAACGACTCGCGTGACAGTCCTCCTTTCATGCATCGAACGCGGGCGGAATTGCCGAACGGTGTGTTGAAGCTGTGCCGCATGCAACTAATTGATGCCAACAGTTATGCGAATCTGCATCGCCTTCTTATCGAGATTGCCGGTGACCTTGGGCCATCATTACGGCTACGAGCGTGCGGCGGGGCCTTGCACAGCCATTAGCGCCGGGAGTGAAAGCGTTGCGGGGTTTCGCGGAATACTTCCCCGCGAATCTTGTGATACGATCGGCTAAGGAATCATAATCTTGATGAAACCCCGCATGCGAGTCGTTATATCCGAGTGTTTGTAGCCGGCTCATCATGTAGTACAACACCTTGATACCCAGGTACGAAGAGTAAATACGGAGCATTGGCGGTCAGATCCCAGATGCTTGGGCGGGTACCGAGCAATACGATGATGGAGGACCGATGTTGTATGGTACCGAAGCACTCTGGGCGTAACGTGCTGCCGAATAGTGTAAGCGTATGTGCAGATATGCTTGTGACGTTGTGCTGAACATATCCTAGCCTCTCTTCAGTCGGCTTCTCCGATTTGCCAACCGGAGACCTGAGCGTATAGCTATTGACGATGTTCGGTTGAATTTGCAGAAGACACATCTAGAATTACTCTCGGATGTGCTCGCCCTGAGGGAAAGGCTTCTCGGCATATTGACGAGTGCGACTCGTAAGGCACTAGAAAGACGGGAAGAGGTATACATCGCCGTAATAGCACCTGGAGGCTATGAATACGCAGTAGCGGTGTTGGCGATACTTGCTCTTGGAGCTGCTGTAGTGCCACTGACCCCAGCCCTACCTGTAGAAGAGGCAGTCTACTTCATCGACAAGTCAAGATCAGTGCTGGTTCTTGCCAGCTCATCGAATATGAGGAAATGTCGCGACCTGGAAACCCGGGTTGCATCGGTGAGTAACAAGAGCTTCCAAGCCGTAAGCATTCAGCCAAGGAATTTCTGTCCTACCCTCCATGCTGGAGACATCATCATCTCTTCCGACCGTACTTTGGAGGAGAATGCGCCCGCTGTGGTCATCTTCACCAGCGGGACTACTGGGCCACCTAAGGGTGCAGTTATGCGAAGATCTTTCATCTTTGATTGTGCCCTCGAAGTGGCGGATCATTACCAGCTGACGGAAGATGATGTCGCTCTCCACGTTCTTCCGGTGCATCATGCAACCGGTGCTGGCATCAACTTCTTTCCATCTCTCGTGGCTGGCAGCCTTATCGAGTTTCGCAGCGGAGGCTTTGACGAAGAGCAGATGTGGGAGCGATGGAAACAGGGCGCTTCCGATACCGAACGACAACTGACCGTCTTCTCTGGTGTACCTACTATATACATGCGGATGAGACGGTACTATCAACAACGAATAAGCAAGCTACCCACAGATGAGATAGCGAAGTACGTCGCGGGCGCAAGACAGTTTCGAGCCTGCTTATGCGGAACATCAGCACTGCCGCGGCCGCTCGATGACTTTTGGAAGCATCTGATGAAAAAGCCGATCCTGCAACGATACGGAGCTACCGAGTTTGGGGCTATCTTCAAGATGCGCCTCGGCGACGAGAGTGTCCCAGGAGGTTCAGTTGGTGAACTCGCCAGCGGCGTTGATGTCAAGCTATCCGAAGGAGACGAGGGAGAGGTGCTCGTGAAAAGCCCAGTAAGTCTTATATGAGTCGGGTTGATAGGTTGTGCTAACCAACTTTAGCATATGTTCTCAAAGTACCTGCGTGATCCTGAAGGAACCGCAAAAGCTCATGATCAGGATGGCTACTTCCGAAGCGGCGACATTGCGCGACGTGAGGGCAAATATTACTTCATCATCGGTCGGGTGTCTCTCGACATCATCAAGTCGGGCGGATACAAGATCTCGGCTCTGGATGTCGAGCGCGAGCTGCTGAGTCTGCCATATGTAGCCGAAGCCATGGTGGTTGGTGTACCCGACGAGGAGTACGGGCAACGGGTCGCCGCACTGGTCTCGCTGCAGAATGAGGAAATGTCTGCTCCTTTCTCGGCTTCCAGCGATGGTTCTCAACATGTCTTGACGATCAAAGACTTGCGACGAGATCTACGGGAAAGGCTAGCTGGGTATAAGCTACCCACGCTCCTGAGAATTGCAGATGGGGAATTTCCAAAGACAGTTACAGGCAAAGTGCAAAAAAAAGTTCTTGGGCCTCGCTTCTTCCCTGCAGATTATCATCGGCGTCCAGAAGTACAGGAATGGGACGCGCGATCTCCGAAGACCTTGGCGAAGCTTTGATCTTTCGGGCTTATCGTACCGAACATTATTCTGCGCGTCATTTCGATCGAGATGAATGATCAACGGATGGTCGCCATCGCGCATATCTGATTGTTTGCGGTTCATCGTCGCATGAACGAAAAGTAACTGTACCATTCCATTGCAATGATAGTGGGCCCTTTGGTTGTCATGACGGGACAAAGATCATTGGCAATGGCGCAGGGGCTGCAGAACGTGTTCAAGTAAAGTAGCAAGTAAAATAACATTACACAATTGCAAAAGAGCTTCCTCGTGCTCAGTGTCTTAGCGCACTTATCTTCTTAGTGTTCGTAGTGCCGCTTTGTACGTCGAGGTACCTCCTTGCTTCCTTCGAAGGTTTGCCTGCGGCTTCGCGCGTGGAGGGGCGCCTGATAGCATAGTCTCCACGAAGACGTTCGTTGTCTTCGATAAAGGTGTCCATGGTCTGCTCGTCACAATCAATACTTTGGCAATAGACCTCTTTGCGCGGCCCGTCAATTCTTTCAGCAGATTGCAGAAAAGCGCAATGACCTCATCGGTTGACGATGTTGCGGGGACAGAAGAAATCAGAATATCTAACTCGACAACGATGTATACTTCCCGACATACGTTTTCGAGGGTAGCCCCAAGGATCTCAAGCCACTCCTTCGCCGTGGTAGCGTTGCGAAGCTGCGTGCAGCTTAGCGCCGTCGATTTCTGAGAGTGCGCTGAGTCGCCCAATGTAAGCGCTTGAGCGGCGAGTGACTTGAGAATGTCCAGCGCGTTCGGGGTTCTGGTGGCTCGATCAGACAGTTGTGCGTTTACGGCCCAGAGTGTTGTGATGTTCTTGCTTTTCAACTCTTCAGTTACTCTAACGGCCGCGTCGCGCAACGCCCCTCGTTCTTGGAAAGTACCTTTGACCAGCATGAGTGACGGCTCTGAGAACTCTGCAAACCTTTTCAACGTCTGGGATTGCCAAAAAGCATTTGGAATGTTGACCTGCTGAGTTCGTCGGCGAAGATTTCGTACCATGACGGCCTGGCTGTAGCTCTCAATTGGATCAAATGATGATAGCTCCGCTGCGATTCGCACCATTTCCGAGAACTGCAAATCCGATACCTTGTCGTTTGTATCCACGAGTGAGGATGAATTGATGGCTTGGTGATCTATGTACAGTGAGCAGGCGTAGACCTCGTCATATGAACACTGTTGACATACTGATCATCATGCATCTCATCTCAAGGATGGTGCTTTCAGACCTCTCCATTCGCTCAGCCATCAACTTCACGATCGTGTGCATCTGTCTCAGCTCCACATGAGACCCCGCAATGGCTAGCTGCTCGATATTCCGTGAGCCCGCCTCGATATCTTCCAGAACATCATGGTAACGTAACTCGGCAGGACGCGTAACAGAATGCACGATGTGACGCAGAGTACCCTCTCGGTACCAATCATGGGCGCGGATCAAGAACCGGATGATCTGCGCATACAATGCTTCTACAGCATCTGTCATTCTCGTCGTTGGGTACAAAATTGTCGCTAGTTCAATGCGAGGAAGAGCATCTGCGATACGAGCGAGACCTTTTGCTATACTTGCAATGACACCTTCATGGTTTAAAAAGGCCTTGTTGTTGCGTTGTCAATATTGGATCGATCTCGAGATCTCATGCTATGGTCGGGTCGACTCACTACGAAGAGAAATTTCATTGCGCCCCAAGCCAGGGCCACATATTCCGGATGATGCTGCGCCAGTATGTCGAATATGTTTCCATAATGTATCAAGCGGCTGGAAAATCGTTCTAGCCATTTCCCTGCTTTGTTGCTGCGAGAGGATGCGTAATTATTGCGTGCGATCTTTACGACGTTTTCCAAGCCTTGCAAAGTGGCTGACTGGTTGGCGAAATCGACCTTGCGCTTATCTTGTGTCAATTCAGAAGAAAAATGAAGAGATGCGAGCTTGTATGAGCTGTCTGCACTGCTTCCTGGTGAACTACGAAATGTTAGCGTGAAGGCTAATGCAGCTACGACCTAAAGAGGCGCCTCGCCGCGGGACTGCCCTAGGGTCATGGCGGGATGCATACGTTGTACTAGAACAGCCGACCCATCCTTCACTCAGTTGCTGCTGTTGCGTCGTCATTCTATGTTCTCGTCGTCGGTCTGGAGAAATGACGCAGTTTCTCACTCAGTTTCCAGGCTGCAGCGTTCAGCTGCCAAGCAGGTGGCTTTTGTACCAACCTCGTTGTGGTTAGACCCTGTCGTCTTACCTACAGACTCCTCCCGTCGCGCGGGGTCCTGCTATCTATGCGCTACCATCCTTTCCAGCCTATCTGTTGCAGATGTTCACCAAACCACTTAAACCTAAAAGAGGTCGCGAAAGAGATCCTGCTCGACCCTTCCATTCCATACCTACTGCAGGCTCAACAAAAGCGAGAGACTACAGCGACGAGGCTGGAGACTCTGATCACGAGGTTCAAGAGTTTGGCGGGGACGAGGCTGGCGGGGACGAGACTGAGGGCTCGGGTGACGGTCAGGGTCCAAAACTTCGCACTGATGAGGATGCATCCCAGATAGACAGTGCAGAGTACGAAACGTCCAGCCCGGGTTCATCTAGTCCCGGTTCTGAATCTGCATTTTCAGGTGTTCGTCGACCCTTGTATCTTCGGGGCAACGAGCAATCCGATCAGAAAGAAAAACTAGAAGCAGAAGCAGAAGCGGAAGAGAAGCTCTTCAATGTCCTAAAGAAATTGACCATATCACGAGATCAAACAGAATCTAGCAACTTCGCGACACAGAAACTTTTGGCGATCGCTGCGAACCTGGAAATTTTTACGGAAAAAGTACCCTTCGAATCATTGCCACCACCATCTCCCTCTCAAGGCAATCACGCTCTTCAAGACTATCAAATGCAGCTTATGCTTTTGGAGCAGCAGAACAAAAAGCGACAGCTCATGGCGCAACAAGAACAAGACAAGACGCCATCTGGCATCCCTAACCAATCATTTCCTGGAAGCTCCCGTCTCGGCAAAGCCCCCGAATCCAGCTCTCCATACTTCATGCCTCTCGACATGCAACAGCCACCCTTGCTTACCATCCGAAACCCACCCATCGCTCAGTCAATGGAAGCATCGACACAAATCCACGCCAATGCCGGTGAGTCAGAGCTTGTCAGCCGGCTGTTGAAACGGATCGATGATTTGGAGAGGAGCATTAAAGGATCGGAACATCCACTGGGGCAGGGTATCAGTCCTCCACGCTTCCAGGTGCTTCATATATTGGATGATGTAAATGGCAGCGTTTGTCTTCAAGAGCCGACTTGGGCTCTGGGAAAGGGGGGAGGACTGCAGCTGAGAGCGGAGTCGCCACTAGCTGACTTGAAAACCCATCTACGAAAGAACGACGACATCTCTTTCTTGGTGTACAAGTCATACGCAACACCTAGAGTCAGCGCTATTGATTTGGCCGAGGGACTTGAAACAGGCGTACTCCCTGCCCCACAACCGTCGAATGAGACCATCACGATCATGTCCGAAGAGCTTCGCGTGGCTTTGCAGATATTTCTCAAATCCGCGTGCACGCTTGATGAGGAACAGCTACCTTCGGTCTTGGATAATTTACAGGCTCCCTACCTGTTCTGGTACCGTGGCAAATCAAAGGGACAGACTGTGTCAAATCAGCTTCCCAAGCACCAAGCGCATTTGAAGCTACTTTTCGATTGGATTGAACGCAATTACGCCACCAAGTTTGACCAGTTCGAAGAGATGAAATCTCGTGGGCGCATATCCCATGCATTCACTGAATATCTCTTCTTTCCAGGCGATGTTGTTGTTGACCAAAATGGCAACAAGACTCAGGCCTATCGATTGCGAGACATGCCGACGTTACAAAGGGTCTACGGACGTACCCATGATTCGCATCAATTTGAGAAATCGTCGCGTGTAGGATCAAGGGCTGATGAAAGGAACAAGGCCAACGAAGCATGGGCTTGGGAGATGTCATGTTCGACTATCGTTTACGATGGCCAGTTCTATCGTCAAAATGAGAAGCTCACACTTAAATTGGTCGCCGACAGTCACGATCAAGAAGTCGACATTGCTCAGTTGAGCGTAATCCCCTTGCCATTCGTCAGTAAGAATTTACAGAACCAACTCTTGCAGAGAGGCCGTACATTCTGGTCATGTCGTGTCAAACGCCCGATCTCTTATGAGGGTGGGGATGAAGACACGTCGCATACGGTAGGAACAAAGCGCTCAATCAAATTTTCGCTTTTACCAAAGCTAAAACATGCTATAGTACGGCGAGCGATACGTAATTGACAACAAAACCTTCAAGAAGCTCCACGACAATGATCAGAAATCGAAACGAAACCAAGGCCCCGTGTTCATGAGTGGTAGCAAAGACAGAACGTCATTGTTCGTGAAAAGAATGGACGACGATGATCCTCCTCAAGCGCCCGACATATATCTGTTTCCGCCAACTATACCTGGCTTCTCCCTGCGCCGCAAAGTGTGGAGTATGAGTTCTCTTAACATCTATCATGCAAAGAAACTGACTACCCATAGTCGATCTGGTGGTCGACAAGATAGTCGACATCTCATGGAACAAAGAGGCCTTCAACCATCTAGTCGCTGACGACAAGACGAAAGAGCTTGTCCACGCTCTAGTAGCCGACCGAATCTCTAGCGAAAGAAACACCGACATCATCCAGGGGAAAGGCAATGGACTCATCATTCTTCTTCACGGAGGCCCTGGCACCGGCAAGACTTTTACCGCAGAGAGTGTCGCCGAGCTGGCTGAGAAACCGTTGTATCCTGTCACATGTGGTGACATTGGTACCGAGCCAGAACAAGTCGAGGAATACCTCGAATCGGGTAAGTTCCAGTTGCACGAAATGCACATGAGCCAAATTCTGACTTTGCACGTCCACCACTGCAGTGTTATACCTAGGTAGCCTCTGGGATTGTGTAGTGCTCCTCGATGAAGCTGACGTGTTCCTTGAGGAGCGAGGGATAGCTGATCTAGCACGCAATGCCCTAGTTTCCGTCTTCCTCCGTGTGCTGGAGTACTACGACGGCATTCTTATCCTCACATCCAATCGCGTCGGCACATTTGACGAAGCCTTCAAATCCAGGATCTCACTTGCCCTGCATTACCCCAACTTGGGCAAGTCGCAACGATGCCGTATCTGGAAGAACTTCCTGAACCGCCTCAAAGCGCTGAAAGAGCCGGGTATCGACTTTGATGACATCGAGTGCAATGTATTGGAATTGGCGGACGAGGAGCTCAATGGTCGACAGATTCGCAACGCGATTACGATCGGAAGGCAGCTCGCAAAGTTTCAAAAGAAGGAGTTGTCGTATGCGCATCTGAAGCATGTTGTTGAGGTAGCCGGTCAGTTTGAAACGTATGTCAAAGAGACGAAGGAGAATTTCTCGGATGAGCAGATCGCTCGGCTTCATGGACGCCGGTAGTGACCTCTTTCTCATCCCTTCCATTATTTAGTGGACGGATTCAGTCACCGTGTATCTCTTGTGTGTTGCGGGGGTCGTACGCCGGTAGTGACAGAGGGTGGTCTTCGTCACATTCTTCCAACGAAGCGCATGCGTAGGCAATGCGACTTTCATGACGCCCTCTTCACAGCACGGGCAGGTAGTTCCACCAACAACTATTTAATACACAAGCGACTCCCTCTATCTCTTTGCAACTATCGTGGCGCTGAACAACTAGGTTTTATCCTTACCGAAGACTACCAAGATTTGCACGAGCTTTTGACAGCTTCAGCGATGGATGCCTTTGACTTTCTTCATCTTGTCAAACGCGAGTTTGACTGGCATATGCGACAACACAGAGGATTGGAGATATATCGTGCGCCATCTCTTACGAATCCTATTCACCCAATGTTTGCTTTGGATCGCTGGGCCACTGGTCCAGGGCAAGACACCCCAGAACTCTACCGCAGCATGCGACCTGCCTTACAACTTGCGTCACTATGGCTCACCGAAGACATGCCCCTGCTTTGGTTCAGTCACTTGACCTTTGGACATCGTCGCCATAATCCGGCCGGTCAAGTGTACCTGGAGAGAAATCCTCATTATAAGACCCCAGCAGCCCTTGCTACTGTCAAGGCGAACCTAGTGGAATTTGGAAAAACGAACTTTTTCTTGTTTTACCATCCTGGTGTGAGAAACAACTATTACGGCTGTACATATAGTCAGAAAGAATCGTTGCCTTACTTTAATGAGTTCAAGTCCGCTGACTTTCCACTTGTTCTCTCTAGTAAGGGTGTTCGAAAGCCTTGCATCGCCCTTACAACGGGCTTCGTCAAAGCCCTTCAGTCGACTAGTGTAAGTGAAAACGAACGATACAGAACCCTTTTCATGCTCGCAACTGTTCTGTGCCATGAAGTTGCGCATGGGTACCACATGTTCCATCATAGCAGTCCTGAGCCACTGTGAGCTGCAGATGGGAAGATTCCAGAACTAGGCTTCTCGTGGGAACTGAACGTGGTTGGTCATGTACCGATGCCTACCGGTAAGATTGGGTTAGACGGCCAATTTCACGAACTACACGCGATCCGTATGCTGGAAGTTCCATCAAGCGCTGATGAGCGTCTCAAGGTTCTCCTCTATCTCAAGGGCAACTCACGTGCAGAGTTCACGACACGAGATGCTTCCGGACACCATCGCAAATGGCCTGTTGTAAACGGCGGACAGTTTCGTGGTGCGAAATGGACACTGAGCAGCGACGCGCAATACTTCATCGCCTCCTTTCACGACGTTCCCATGCACTGGGTAATCTCTTGGTTCCAGCAAGATGTCTGGGAAACGCTTAAGGCGCGATGGGTGCAAGCAAACAGGTTTGAACCTCCTGCTCTCGGCCAAGCTTTCATGATCATCTACGAGAGAAATCCGTACGGAGTGCAGGTTCATCGACCTCTTTACCCAGACAATCGTGTAGACGCCATGATACTCGAGGAGCGTCGCAAATCCGTCCAGAAGTAGGCTGAGATGCGGGTGTGAAGTCAAGGCGGGTTGCAATGCAGCTGTAGCGTTCACTAAATATATGGATAGTTATTGACTTGTTATTAACTTGTTGGCACGAAACTGTGGTGACTCATCAGGCGCTCCAACGAGACATCCGGAATTCCATGTTGAGTCCGAGCTGAATGTGCTTAGCCATCTTTGTGATTGCTCATGGGAAGCCTGAAGTTCACATAGGGCTTCTTCGTCCAGGATCCTTGCGGAGGTCACGCCGGAACGACCCTTCCTATGTCCACGCTTTGAGCAAAGAGTCTTAGTGCTTACTCCAACATATAAACTTGATAGATTTGTTGAAGAAATGTCGGAGACCGGATGATAGAATGCCTGACGAGAGCCGTGATGTAGAAAAGTGTTCCGTCTTCGTCAGCGTCGCGGCGGACATCGGCGAGCGAAGCCCGGATTTAGCAATGCGCGAATACAAATTCCGGCGCCGGCTATCGTCGTCATCGTTCTCATCACGACAACACCGGGGATCAAGCCAATGCAGTGTAACGCCCTGGCGTCATGATTGGCTCTCTCGACAGAACCGGCTAGAATGCCGGGCTATCTTCTTTGTCTTCATGCACGGAAACGGCTGAGATGATGGAGCCGACCCCACCTGGAGCTTGAACGACTTAAGGCCCTTCCACCCCGCCAAATTTCGCAAACGGCATCAAACGTCACTCCAAACCCCCTCTACATCCATCAATTCCTCTTACAAACCTCCAATATGGCCTGCGACAACTGCAAGACCGGCTTCAAGTGGGGCGCCGAGTCCGTCGGCAAGGAAGACAAGCTTGACAACATCGACTGCTATGTTACCGGCGACAACAAGGATGCCGCTATCCTTATCATCACCGATGTCTTCGGCTGGACTCTTCCCAACATCCGCATTCTGGCAGACCACTACGCAAAGGAAGCCAATGCGACCGTCTACGTTCCCGATGTGTAAGCAGCTACGCGACGCGACGCATACATTTAGCGCAACCTTTGGACTAACAGCCACCATACAGATTCGGCGGCGAAGTCGTAGACCCCGACGCGATGTCCGACCCGGAGAAGGCAAAGAAGTTCGACGTCATGGCCTTCATCGGCCGCAACAACAAGGAGATCCGCTACCCCGAGATCAAGCAGCACGCCCAGACCCTCAAGTCGCAATACAAGAAGGTTGCCGCCATCGGCTTCTGCTACGGCGGATGGGCCTGCTTCAAGCTCGGCGCCGACCCCTCGCTCGTCGACGCCATCTCGACCGCCCACCCCTCCATGCTCGAGAAGTCGGAGATCGAGAACGTCAAGGTCCCCGTCCAGGTCCTTTCCCCCGAGAACGACCAAATGTACACTGAGGAGCTGAAGAAGGCTACGTTGGAGACGCTGCCGAAGATTGGTGTCCAGTGGGAGTACATTTACTTCCCTGGTCTGAACCACGGCTTTGCTGCGCGTGGTAACCCTAACGACCAGAAGCAGAAGGATGGTCTGGAGAGGGCGAAGAGGAGTGCTGTGAACTTCTTCAACGAGTTCCTGCACTAGGGAAGATGCTACAGTAGCCATACGACCTCTTGAACGAATTTGAATGAAATGATACCTCCACTCTGGTTTTCCACTCTCCATCTGATTGTCACAACGAGAAGACGTCACGTCACGACTGGACTGATGAGGATATGACGTGAATATGTGAATGAATTGCTGGTTCCTGCTGCTACAATGTGTACGTTTTGTTGACGTCACGCAGAGTCCTCTTTTTAAATATGTACATGAAGGTCTTCTCGACTTCTGTCAGATACGAGACCACGATACCATCGTTCGTCGCAACCTATGCGCCCTGGACCAAGCGAGCGAGCCTAGACCTGGTTTCCCAGCCCCAAGCGCCAACACTGCGCTTAGCCATAGCAGCAACGCTCTTAGCATAGTTGTTCGTGCCATGGCTGGGATCAGCGTCCTTAGCCTTGCAAGAAGCGCCATCTGAAGGACCACCAAGAGGACCCTCAACGGCAGCAAAATGCTGCTTCTCGCTGGTCGTGCCGACCATGTTCTTCGCAGCCTCAGGAACCCAACCGTTAATGAAGTCACCGTGCGAGCACCACGCAGGTCCGCAGGCCAGCTTGAACGGCGCGGTGGTACCAGACCAGCCGTTGGGCAATGCCTTGCGCATATCGTAGCGGATGGAGAAGCGGAGTTGAGGCATGGACTTCATGCCCTTGGGGCACCAGTTGGGTGTTCCGTTGTCGCGGCTCTTGTAGCCGGTCTCGAGCGTCTTCTCGTTGACGCACTGAGGGAAGAAGAGGAGTTGCTGGATGTGGGTGGAGCAGGTCTTGGTGGGGAAGCCGTTGGCGTCGAGAGGAATGTCTTCGCTCTCGCAGCCCCATGAGGCCTTTGCGTTGACGTCCATAGCGTCTGGGGTCATGGCGTCGGCTTTGCCGGCAACCATCTGCAAGTCTTGTGGGATGGCGACCTCAGCGGGGGTCTCGCCGAGGTTGTAGTATGCGCTGAAGCGGAAGACGGGAACGGGTTCGTAGTTCTTGCCATCCTTGGTGTATAGGAAGGTGGGCACCCAGTAGCTCGACAAGTCGTTGGGGTTCTCGGCGGTGGTGCAACCCTTTTGGAGTTCGGCGCTGGTCTTGGTGCCGGCGACAACGGCGTCAGAGCCGTAGAAAGAGTGTAGATGCGACTTGTCAAACTCGCCAGGGTAGACAATGGGGTCGATGTTCTTCTCCATGAAAGGGGGAGGAATCTGGATGACGGTGTACGCGTTTGCGAACTGAGCGAGCAGACCCGCAGCAAAAAGAGTGTAAAGAGACATCCTGTGCCTTAGTAACGAATGTAATAAACGATAGAAGAAGCTGAAAAGATAGTAAAGGTGGTAAGAGAATGAAGCGCGATGAAGAAACCGTAAACAGTGGCGCGCCCGTGGTACTTATGCCTGAGGCCGAAGCCTCGTGCCCACCATGGCACAGCCCAGGGCATCCTTCCCTCGGCACGTCCACCAAAGTTTCAAACCTCCTGGTGTTTTCGCCCAAGCGAGGCATCTTCGCCGTTAGGCCTAGGACTATTGTGGAGGTTAGGGACCGCAGCATGAACGACAGGAGACGTTGCCAAGGCGCTAAGCCAGCTGCGGAGCTGCTCATTGGCGGATCGCCCGTGCCAAAACACTAGTGTCCGCTGTTCCGCGTTTAACAGTTTCGAAACTGCGAAACAAACTGCCTTTGTCCTTGCTTTTCATTTCCTCCGAACAGTAATCGGCTTTCTGGATACGGATGCGTTTTGTGGCGCTATACGCTGGGGCACTGCGATGTGGCGTGAAGAACATGATCCACTGCGATTAGAACTAGAGGGCGAACTAGTACGATTGCAGTTATGCGTGCGCGTATCTACGACATCCGAGGACTCCAGTACTGAGTGTTGAAGAGCAGGCCCGTTATCATCAAGCTAACTTCCAAATTTTTGTGTGCACATCACGTGCGTGGCGCATACAACATGCGGCGTCGTAAACAATTCGATTCAGATCAACGAAGCTGCGACTCCGCATCTACATCTCACGCCCTCTACTGTCATCCGCAACCGCACAACGTTCACAGCGACCTCGCACATCCTGATAATTTGCTGTGGTTCCACAGTATGCATGACGAAAAGCGCCACGATTTGTCCCTCTAGTATCCTGCTCACGCTCACACTTTCCCAACCACTGTATCGCCGCCTTGGCCCAGCGGAAGGGGGAGCTGCTTGTGTTTGAATATTGATCGAGATGCTTTGCGAAGAATGCGTACGTGTATTCTCACGCGGCGACCGCAAGCATCATTCGGGCCTTGCCTCCCTCACCAAAGCAGCAGCAGACGGATGCTACATATGTACTCCCCTGTGGGAATCTGTAAGGCCAGAGACTGGGCACTTGAGGGACGACCTGAAAAGTCACTTCACCATCGGTCGGATTCCAGATAGTTCTTCTGGAGTTTCCCGTTCTCTACGAGAAGAACATATCATCAGCTGTTCCTCTTTATCTACGTGGGGGAGAAAGAAAAGTGTTGCCAACGGGTTTCCGAAAAAGCTCGATTCGCAGAGATTTGTCGCCGTACCTACAGCGAACGTCCCAGTGAATGTCGGTACATACGGCAGATGGTCCACAATACCCATGGCAGAATCTCTACAGGCTGCGCAAAAGTGGATGAGCACTTGTCTAGACACCCATGAGCAGTGCCAGAAACATACACAGCCACATACATATCCGACACGGCTCCTCGAACTTGGTAGCCACAAAGTCCGCCTAATACTACCACAGGAAGAAGAACCATCGGGCCCGTATGCTGCTTTGAGTTACTGCTGGGGCCCAAATCCTAGCTTCATCCGGCTGACGGCCGATAATATGCAAGATTTTCGGCTCGGAATACTCCATCCAGATTTACCCATTGCCTTCCAAGAGGCAATTCGCTTCGTAGAAGGGCTCGGAGTTCGCTACCTCTGGATCGATGCTCTCTGTATCATACAGTCTGGCAGGGGAAGTAGTGAAGACTGGCAGTTGGAGTGCAGTCGCATGCAAGAAGTGTACTCGAATTGCATCATCAACATCTCTTTGGTGCAGGCTACTCACCCGGACCAAAGCTGTATTGGAGGTTATACTCGTAAAGCGAATCTCCCTTTCACTACAAATATGGCTGTGCGAAGAATGAGTGAGGATTTTACCGGCACAGCTCGTGCCTTCACTGTCATACCAAGCCAGTACTTCCAACATTCACTTTATCAACAGCCCCTCGGAAGTCGCGCATGGGTCCTACAAGAACGGCTGTTGGCTACCCGCGTCTTGAGCATCGGCCATGGAGAACTTTTCTGGGACTGTGAACGGGTCCCAAACGCAAGCGAATCTCTTCCATGTGGCTTCGAACTTTGTCCTGACTCTACGAGGGCAGTTCTGAGTGAAGCGCTGGGTCTTCAGATACCTTCCATTCCGCAATCCTCAGACAGTTGGACTTTAGAGGATACTTGGTCTAAGATCCTTGCGGAGTACAGTGCGAGGCAGCTCACATATCCCCAAGCGGACAAGTTGATTGCTATTTCGGCTATTGCAAGCTGCATGCGCTACGCATCAAACGATACCTATCTTGCTGGCCACTTCTGGAAAACGCTCCCACAAAGTTTAAACTGGAGAGCAAATCGTGCGCCTGGACATCCATTCCATGCTGATGAGAGACCACCACAAAGGCTGCCCAAGTCCTCTAGCCAGATGTTGGATGGCAGCTGGGTGGTCACGCCAACGTGGAGCTGGGCATCGATGAATGGCCGACTGAGAACGCGACCAAGTGCTGGAGTGTCTTTGACGGTTATAGCAATCGCAGAAGAGTACAGGCTTTTTCCACTCGTTAGAAACGAGCGAAGACCATGTATGGAGAAGATGATACTGCTGACCATCCGGGCCTGGTCTAGACCTATCAAATGGACGCTGGGTGGGCCGATCGGCTATAAAAATGCAGAAAGTTTGAAAGAGGAGGGTTTTGAACGTCTCTTTGTCACTATGGATGAGCCGAATGAGAAGCCCGACAATGGAAGCGTGTTTCTACTTGCGGCACTTGTTCAGGTAGAGTATATGGTGGAAGGCTTGTTGCTGAAAGAAACAAATTCGTATGAAGGCAAAGTATACGAGAGACTGGGGCAATTCCGGGCACCATTCAACCACGACATTATGACAAAGTGGCAATCGGTGTTCACTGATGGAGAGCGCTCCATAACTATGTGCTGATGTAGCTAAGCCGACAATTGCTATTTCAGTCCGATAGTGATTCGACCAACAGCACTAGGCTGTACGGGAATCCCGATAGTCGGCCATCTGAAAAGGTTGGGAGCAAGAACGAAGACGTCAAGGAATGGATCGACCGCATCGTGTATCAAGATGATGATCGCTACTCGGAACATGATTGCAAAACAGCAATGGCTCCTTCTCAGATAGAAGACGATGTGTAGGCCTTTTCTACAGCATATGGGGCATCATCACTACACGGGTCTCAGGGTCATGGCCGCATCAGCATTGTTCAAATTGTTCTTCCAGCTCCCCAATTTACATAGGTTCGCCCAACAACCATTCATTTCCTTTGCCAAGCTCTACTTATCAGCCGCATCCAGCGGCTTATTCTGCCCATAGTTCAGCGTCTTCTCCCTCTTCTTCGCATCCGGCTCCTTCGGGTCATGCTTCATGTTGTCCTGACTTTCCGTTGCCTCTTCCGTCGCGCCTGCGCGGTCGTGCTCTGGATGGCTGACTGGGTTCTGTATCGATGCGTGGTCGCCATCGTTCTTGTCGGTCTGGCCGACTGAGGCGCTTTTGTTGATGGACTGGCTCTCGGCGCTGCTTGCTTGCGGGTTGGAGACGTTGGATGATTGGCCGGGTGCAGCGCTGCTGGCGTATGTGCGGGTGGTTACTGGTGCGAGGACTGAGAAGAAAAGGATTAGTTTTTGTTCCTTTTGTATTGGAGTGAGGGTAGTCACCTTCGCTTCGCTGTTGGATAGAGCGGGTCGCAATGGGCGCTGAGCGCGAGAAGCTTTGGAGGAATCTTGATGCCATTTTGTTTCTGGTGAATCTCGAGTCTATTACGGGAATTTGCAGGTATAAAGTCGCAGTTTGCAGAAGTTCACAGCGAAATGTCTACGCATGTTTATCATACTCCCTCCTTGACGTGCCTGTGATGTTGCCAAAACGTCATCATCAAGCCGCAAGGCCGATCTCTAGGGGTTCGGCATCTGCTTCCCGTACAAATCCACTCTTACTTATCTATGACAGCTGCGGAAAAGCATGACACCGAACGCCAGTGCTTTCGACGCTACTTTTTGTCGATGTTTGCGTGTGCCGTAGAGCTTGCGCTCCTGGGCAATTAAGATGATGACGTATGCCAAAGAACAAGCGACGACAGCATCAAAGTGGGAACATATCTACGCGTCACGATACCATACACTGCAGCGGGTAGAAGCCCAAAGAGCTCGGAATCGCATTGTGGTGAGTGATCCTGCGCTCTGTTGGAGATACATGGATGCCCAGGTGGTGCCCGCCAGAGCGGATAGTCACGTGATGCCCCACTCCCGGCAATCGGACTTTCCGCCCCTACCAACCGCGTGTATTCGCAACCACCCAACCCACTATACGACTTCTAACAGCTTGTCGGACTACCAACCGATCCAGGTCTGCTTCTCATGAGTGCTTTCGGCATAAAATGTCCTCATTTAGTTCGCACGCGATGCTATAGGGCGCGGGGTTGAAGAACACCGAGTGTTACAATTACTACCTCTTTCAAGTCTATCGTACAACGCTGCTTCTCTCAGATTCTATGAGATATCTACAAATAATCCGCATCAACCCAGTTCTCCTTCTCAAAGTTCACCCCAAACAAATCCGACGCCTTGATCCGCGCGTCCCGCTGCGATGAGAAGTTTGCCCTTGCCTCTGGATTTGCGCCAGGCCCGTAGTTCATGTACTCCTGGTAAACAACATTATCCACACTCTGTACATCATCCCACCTCGCCCATCCCTCCGGCTTCACCACATCGCTCAGATAGCTGTCTTGGAAAACCACCCTGGAGTAAGGTCTCCACGGCCTGCCAAGGAAGGTCGAGTTCGTGCCGTTGGTTCCGGAGACGTTGACCTGGTTGAAGACATAGATGCTGGTATTGTTCTCCGCTTCGCGACCATTGGCAGTAACCCAACCGGGACCGATGGCCTCGATATCGATCTTGTCGAACCACGCGATGGCGCGCAGACCGAAGATGAAGTCTACCGCGCCGTTGACGAAGGACCTTGCGTAGATCTGGCGCCCGGTGTTGGCGTAGATGGTATCTTGGTAACCGGTGAACTTGCAGCCGTAGAATCCTTGGTTCGTCTTTTGCGCGCTTAGGGCGAGGGCTTGGCCGTTCTTCTCTGCGGCGCCGAAGGTGTTGGCGATGTTCAGATTGTACACGCGGATATTCGTTGTGTTCAAGCGGAGGGTAGCTGTTGCGTCGTTGTTGGCAAGACCGGGTGTATTACGTGAAAGGTTGTATGTCAAGGTGACTTCGTTGTCCTTGTAGCCGCGAGCGTTCTTCGTAGAACCTTGTAGGGTGATGGGGCCGGCATGAGGAGGGATGTAGACTTGTTCGTTGTATATGCCGGCGACGACGAAGATCTTCTGGGCATCGGTCTTGTTATGCAGTGCGTCTACTGCGGCACTGATGCTGGGGTAGCTGCCGTTGGTTGCGCCAGACGCATCGACGACTAACGCGCCTCGGTCGGGCTTTGTTCGTGTGTACTTGTCGGCAGATGCGACAGAAAGAGTGCTTGCAAATGCAAGGAATTGTACTATACGGAATGCCATCTTGATCGGCAGAGAACGAGTGACCTGGTATTCGGTACCCGTCCATCGGAACGGCCGGGTACTTATACTAGATTGACGAGATGCACCCCTTTACGCGATTACTACAGTCTGTAATTATTCCGTCGCGCTTACCTCTACGGGCCGACTATTGAACATGCGCGCTGTTTGCCATTGCCATTGTGACTTTGTGGGGAAGTGTGGAGGAAGCATTGTTGGTGTTGTATCGTGTGATTGGTGGCACAAATCGTTCCGTGGACAACTTTACCCCAGATTGTTTAACCATCGGCAACGGAATCTGGGGAAGCGATGTTGCAGTAAATCAGATATTGATGCTTTGTCAAACGGACGGATGCGAACGGGAGCGATCTCGGATTGCTTGGGTTTGAGGTACATACACAGTAAGCCCGATTGATTACTTAGGTAGTCGCGCCGCGCGGCGACTGCCAACGTCCTTCTTGGCTTGACCTTCTTGAACGCGCATTCTTCCACTTCAATGCTCTCATGTATGCGACTATTTCCCTCTTCTTAAAGGCATGAGTTTGAGATTTTACACAATTCTGATCCCGTACGGGCAGCAATAACGAACGAGCCTTGGAGTGGACGCGACGACAACCGAAGTACCACCGCGCCTTCCTCGATATACGAAACACACCCTAGCACGTTTGCCGCCACTCTCTAGATATTGTGATGGCATTATGCAGTTGTTCAAGAGCAAGGGATGAGGTCCAGTTCTGCCTGCGATGGGCTGCGATGCCCAAGCCAGGGAGACGGTGAGCGCGTTTGCAGCAAATGTTGTCCAAGGCCTAAGACTATGTTCTCAAGCAGCGCACAGTAATTGGGTATGAACAGATCATCGGAGGTTCTCGTACCAAATGGCACAGCGCGTAAAGTCTGTACCGCGTCGTCACGATGGTCAATAGGTCAGAAGCCGTCGCGATCCGGACTCAGACGACGGGCCAGTCGCATTGGAGTAGTACACCGATTCGATAGGAGCTCGCAGTTCACCTCAGCGCATGATAGAGTTTATGAAGAATAATTCTGCTCATAACAATATGAAGACTCTATTCAGTCAAGAGATCAGACCACCCTCAGCGCGCCCCTACCCCGCGTACGCAACTTGCATCCACCGTCGCATTCAACCCACCGTTTGCGCAATGACGCAACCTCCGAACAAACGAACTGAGACACGCGCCGCGACCACAACAAAGAGATATCCCTCGTCTCTCAGACTCGTAGCCAGGGCCAACCTCACCGTACCTCTACACTCGCATTGCATATCTTTGCAATACAGCCACTGACAAACACCAGCGCACAAAGAACATCACACTATACACACTACACCTACACTACACCTACACTACACGCTTTCGCGCCTCAAAACAAAATGGCCCAAAACGACTCAAAGCACCTCCTCCCCATGACATCCATCCTCTTCGCCGACGCCAATTCCTCTTCCCGGCCAAACACATCCCACCACCTCGCGAACCCCACACTCGCCAACCTCAAAGACGCGCAAGACACTAGCATCACCGCGCTGCCCCAGCCTGTCACCGAAGCCGAGATCGTCGGGTCAGACGGTTTCTGGAAGATATTGTGGGCTAAGATCAAGATTGCGCTTGGTTTCGGTGAAAGCGAAGTTGAGTATGAGGAGGAGAGGGAGATGTGCATTGGTGAGCCTTTTGGCTTCGTTCATATCGGGACGGGAGGGAATAGGCCGTTGTTGGGGCCGGGTGGGGTGCCGAGGGTTGGGGGTGGGGAGGAGGAGTGGGAGGATGTGGAGTGAGGGGGGGAGGTATTCGGGGTGGTTTGGGGGTGAGATTGGGAGGTGATGAGGGGGCGTGGAGGACGACGGATGTGTGAGAAGTGGTGGATATGAAGATGAACTTGGTGGTTGAGGACTACATGGGTATGATACTGAACAGAAGGAAGGGGTGATCAACCTCGAAACGACTACGAATATACAAAGTCCTCCATCTTACTTCCCCTGGCTCTCGACGCTGACGTTCCAGTTATTAGGTGCCCGCCACCAGCGTCCTAGCAGACTACCTTCACTCTTGCCACTGCTGCCAGTGATCATGCGATTCGCATCTGGCCTCTCAATCTTGACATCTTGTGTCTTAACAATCTGCAGCTTGACATCTTCGCTGCCATTGGTTCCAGCCTCAGGGTCATATGTAGCACGATCGCTGCTTCCAGTTCGGTATGCTTTGCCCTTTGAGCCCGAGCCCTCGTCGCTGATGATACGTTCGAACTTGCTCTGCAGGCTGGGGTAGTAGCGGATGAGGACAGCCTTGATGCTGGGTGCGCAGGCGACGATAACGGCAAGATGGTTCTCCACAACGGCGCAGATCATGGATGCAGCGTATTGGAAGGGGAAGTCCCCCATGGTGGCGAGTCGGTGGACGAAGTAGACGCGAGTTGCGCTTGCAGCGAGGACAAGTCCGCCCAAAGCGAAGAGGAAGTTGACGGCGATGCGGTGATGGCGCCTGAGCTTAACATTCCAGGTGAAAATAACGGGGAGGATGTAGAGGACGGCATCGCAGGCCACCATGAAGACCGAGTTGAAGTAGGAGAAATCGCTCAAGTTGATGCAGTAGCCCTCGATGGTTGGGTCCCACCATTTCGCCACCGGGACGCATTGGAAGATGCTAGTTACGACGCAGGTGAGACCGAAGGAGAAGGCGACGATGTGCATGATGAAGATACAACGGCGGGCCCACGGCTCGAAGGTGAGCTCGGCGTAGAAGATGAGTAGCGAGTGCTTGACGGCCCAGTTGACGGAGAAGTAGAAGATTAGGGCGGCCATGACCATCTGGGGTCGTGAGTTAGCAGGTGGAAGATGGCCATCGTTAGTTGGGGTTGATGTACCTTGAGGAGCATCTCCATGTTGGCTGGGTCAATATCTGCTTCGTGTAGGCCTGCTCCGAGACGAGTGGCGTACATCTGGATGCATGAGAGGACGATGGCGCAAGACCCGGCAAAGACAGCAAGAGCTTCATATCAGTTAGTATGATGACTCGTGTGGGAATAAGTAGACTGAGCTCACCATCATGCCAGCCAAAGCTGCTCAGTATCTTGATCTTCCTCCCAATACGACAGCTAATAGCGAGTGAAGTCAACACAATCAGTGTCAAGTTGACAGCAACGGTGGGGGCGCGTAGGTCAGACGACATGATTGGAACAGACAATCGTCACCGAATTGAGTGGAGTTGCGATGGGTACAGGGGTAAGGAAGGATTCGTGTGCCTTGCATGCCCTCTACATATATACCTGGTGTTTATCTTTCACAGGACGCACGGCTTATACTTTGTTTGTCGTGATATGCGCAACACCAAGATGATGAACGGCCTACGGGGTCTAACGTTAGCTGCCCCGCGCTGACGGCGCGCAATCATCCATGTCAGTACAGTGATTGTGGACTGCCGTTTCTGTCGGCTTGCAGTGAAAACCGTCAAGGGAGCGACGCGGCACTCGGGGTAGCGCCCAGTGCTCCTAGACTAGTAGGAATAATGAAAATGATGGTGTAGCACTATTGGACGGAGTTACTCTTCTTAGCCTAACCGAGTGCCGGGTATGGTCGCTAGGTATAGAGGTTTTGCTTTGTGATGTTTGTTTTCGAAGTTAGGGTTCAAGCTAGGGGCAGCGGGGTCTTGCGATGTCGAAAAAGAAAGCACGACGTCGGTATACACGTTGTGTCCATGCGAGCCGTAAGCGAATACAGTGGGTTATCGAAAGTGCTCATAGGTTGAGAAGGCGACCCCGCTTTGCCCTTCGTCTCAACACATCGCATTCCGAAGCTGATGTTTTCGTTTTGTGTTGTTGCTTTTTGCTTTGAGGGTCCTGTCCGTATTGATTTTGGTGGGTATACGACAGAGACTTCGTACGTGGCGTTATCTGCCTGGCGTCTCCATCTGATGAGGATACTGCGGTACCATGTTAATGTTGGTGCTGGCTCGCATCGCATACTGCGCGTTCACATTGTTGAGTTGAGGAGTAACTTTGCAAAGTAGCCACGTCCGGTCATGTTGAGATTGATCTTGATCGGCGGTAGCAACAGACTTCGCGATTACTGAACGATGGCGACCGTACAAGACAAAAGTAAGACTCCATTGTAGAAGGACCGATGAAAAGGAGGAAGTCGAGATGGTGGGGAGGCAGACGGCCAGAGACGGGAAATCGTGAGCCAGCCACATCGTCATAAAAGGCGTGCGCCCCGCTGGGTTCTCGCGACTCGAAACAACGACATCATCTTGTCGTGGAAGAGGCTGAGGATCGATCGTGTGCGCTTGGAGCGCGATTGCACAGGTGTTTACTTCGGCGATGCATCATGTGATGAAGCTCGATGCGCTTCCAAGATTCCCGAGACTGTCCCGACTTCTCGACCGGGAGCTGACTAACACCATCCGACGCTAGGCCACATCTGATTCTCAGTAATCCTGCGCATATGATTGGGCACCGGAGACAATTTGCAGCTTATATGCGTATGCTTATAGTGGTCGCCGCACCTTATGTAAATATGATTGATTAGAGAACTGCGCTTCCATTCCTCTCTTCAATCCGATACTACTATCTTGTCTCTGCGTGTTTCCGTTCTCCGATTTTCTGAAACTGAAAGTGCGATCGCTATAGTCGGAGTGAAACTTGACGCCTCGGCTGTCCGCATTTACTACGAACGCCACCTTTCCCCGACGCCAACGTCAGCGGCATTCCACTTTCTTTGCACAGGCGGGACTTGAACTTTTCGATTCCTTCACCAACCTACGAAATATCATTGCTTTCTCTCCGCCATGTCGTTCTCCTCGCTCGTCTCAGACATCGCATACCGGAACAATTCGGAGCGGCCAGAGCGACCGGACCTGCGCTCTCAAATATCGGAAGCGCGTTCCACCCGATCCTACGCCAGCACTGCCGCGACGAGCGTGAGCATATCCGGAGATATCAAGAGCCAATTGCATGGAGGATACAGCCACCCTCTGTCGCGAGCATGGCAAGCCGAGCGACAGCTCACAAAGGTGCGAGGTATGACGCCATGAGTCCTATGACGAAGGCTAACACTCAATGCAGTCGATGCTCATCTACCCCCTCTTCATTTCCGACCAGCCTGACGAAGAGATACTTATTCCCTCCCTACCGAACATCCACCGCCGAGGCCTGAACAAGGTCGTGCCATACCTCACCCCGCTCGTCGCAAAGGGCCTCAAGTCCGTCATACTGTTCGGAGTCCCACTCGCACCCTCAGCGAAAGACGCCTTGGGCACCAACGCAGACGACCCCAAGGGCCCCGTCATCAAGGCCATCCGCCTGCTGCGACGAGCATTCCCCGATCTCTTCATCGTCGCCGACGTCTGCCTCTGCGAATACACCTCACACGGCCATTGCGGTATCCTCAAGGAGGATGGGAGCTTGAACAATGCATTGTCAGTGGAGCGAATTGCGGATGTGGCGCTGTCGTATGCCAACGCCGGCGCGCATTGCGTTGCGCCTTCGGACATGAACGACGGTCGCATACGCGCCATCAAGCTGAGGCTCATCGAAGCCGGCATCTCGCACCAGGTCGTGCTAATGTCGTATGCCGCCAAGTTCTCAGGATGTTTATACGGTCCCTTCCGCGACGCTGCAGGCTCAGTGCCCTCGTTTGGCGACCGAAGATGCTACCAATTACCTCCCGGCGGCCGTGGTCTGGCACGACGAGCCATTGTCAGAGATATTGGTGAGGGTGCGGACATCATCATGGTCAAGCCTGCGAGCCAGTACCTCGACATTATCAGCGATGCGAAGGAAATTGGCAAGGACATGCCCATTGCAGCATACCAGGTGTCTGGAGAATACGCTATGATCCACGCTGCCGCAGCTGCAGGTGTGTTCGACTTGAGGCAGATGGCGGAAGAGGCTACGCAGGGCATACTCCGAGCGGGAGCTTCAATAGTGGTCAGCTACTTCACGCCAGAGTTCCTAGACTGGTTGGGTAACTAGAGGGGCTAGCATAGTTGTACGGCAAAAGAAAGGGCGTAGGGGCGTTTGATATCCAGACGGCATGTCTACCAATGAAATCTCATCACCACTTCTACATCATTTCGTTTCTGAGATCTATCGCACACGAACAACAGCGCAACATTCTCCTAAGTCACGAACAAGGTGTGAGCTCTGGAGCGGGCTTACAGCCCGCCTCGTATAGTGCCAAGACCATGTACAGAAACACGCTAGCCCGAACATGCGGAGGATTGCAGCCCTCCCTCCGCCATCTGCAGATGAACCAACCCCAGCACATCTCAACCCTGCGGCTGCCTTGCTGCTACCTCGCTAAGCTTTCGAGTCAGCACCCTCCCTACGGTACCATGGTGGGCGTTTGACTCACCGGCTAGCCCGCACTTCACGACCGGCGTCGCCGGTTCTTCTCACCAAAGTCGGCAATGATGCGTCCGTATCCACAGCGGCATGCATCTCAGCCACTTCAGTCGCCCTTCGTGCGCAAATGATGTTTATCCTGGGATTCAAAGTGAACGCCACTCAGCCTTGCTTGGAGCCACGCTGTTTGCGCGCGAACGCTCTCATTCGACCTAGCGATGCCACTGCACTTTAGACACATGCGGTCTCCACTCACTGGACGCATCATGCAGGTGACCGTTACCCCAGCGAGGAATCTTTCTCCTAACAGAGCCTTGAGAGGCTGATGTCGAAGCTGATTGCATTGGACCGGCTGCACAATATGCACAGCCACTCCTTAGCTCAGGCTGCCATCCCACCGCCCTTTTTCTCAACTCCAAGTCATGACGATAATTGCTATTAGGTAAACCAACATACATCATCTGGATGCCTGGTGAATTGCGCTTGCGACAAATAAGTATATCACAGGTCTCGTCTTGGACTCCTACGACTTTACAACAATCACCGACATTCGCTGTGAACACATCTAATCGGGGGTGCTTTGTTACGCGAGCAAACGCATCGGACTTCATTCAAGACACGTCCACTTATAACAATCCTTCGACGTGCGGATTGCGCCATCGACCTGGTATAATCATGGAGAGTCTAAAGGAATCGCTACCTCCTGGCCTCGCAGATGCAGCGATCAACATTCCCGGCTTCGGTGCTATTGTCCAGCTGGTCCTCAACAAAATTGGGTTCGATGTTGGCAGCACGATGTCTCTTTACCTTTTATTATTCGGTATCTTCCAAGGAGCCATGTTCTTGTACAACAGGGGGCGTACATGGATGCAGTGAGTCCACAATTCTACCAGTCAACTGCAGTCTGCTAACAGTTCATGCAGAGATTATGGCACCTCTGCCATCCGGATAGACGACGATGATGATTTATACCCCCAGTTCATATCCTGGATATCGGAACAGCGCATGACGGAAGTCAGCAGAGACTTGAAAGCTACCTCGAGGAAGCCAAAGACCCGATATAGCGCAGACTCCGATGATGAGCCCGAGTCAGACGATGAAGACGTCTTGGACGAGTCTGGGATCTTTAATTACGACAAGTACAAAGGTACTAGTCCTGTGTACTACGAACCTAATCTTGGCGACGACAGCTTCACCCACAATGGTCACTACTTTCAGTTCAGGAAGGATTCGCAAGAGAACAAGTACGCGGAACGTATTGAGTACTTTGTCATCATCCGTTGCATGGGTCGCAGCACGAAGCCCGTCAAGGAGTTGATAGATCATGTCAAGGAATGGTCATCGCACAAGAGTAACAGCACGACTGAGATTATGCGAGCGGAGACTAAACACGGTGGTTACTGGTCCACCCAGTCCAGCCGACCCTCACGACCTATTAGCACAGTGACTTTGGATGAAACGCAGAAGGACAAAGTCGTTGCAGACATTAACGAATACCTCCACCCAGCTACAGCTAGGTGGTATGCCGCCCGCGGTATTCCCCACAGACGAGGATACCTGTTCCACGGACCGCCCGGTACTGGCAAAACATCCTTGAGCTTTGCAGTAGCTGGAATCTTTGGGCTCAGCGTCTACTGCGCTTCTTTGAGTGAGCGTGACATGACCGAGTCGGATCTTGCAATGTTGTTCAGTCAGCTACCAAATCGGTGCATCGTCTTGTTAGAAGACATTGACAGCGCGGGCATCCGTCGGGACAAGTCCGAGGTTCCAGCACCAGAGCGCGTCTCGGAGGTGGAAGAGGAAGCCAAGTCACCTACTGAAGCCAAGGATACCGTTGCAGAGAAGGAGGAGAATACTGAAAGCAGAGATGAGAAGCTCGAGAGCAAAGAGGAGAAGAAAGTCGAGGAGAAACAAAAGTCCATCACCGATATTGAGAAGAAGAAGTCCTTCCGCCGAAGACTTACCCAAACGTTACGTCCCCGCAAGATAACCAAGCCAGACAGCGAAACCACCACCCTCGTTACAGACGATGCAGCATCATCCGTCCGAGCACCCAGCGTAAAGACGCCCAGCATAAAAGCACCAAGCGTGAAGCCCTCACCTCCGCCTCCACCACCACCAGTCCCCTCTCCCACCGACGAAGAAGGCAGCAAAAGCAAGATCTCCCTGGCCGGTCTCCTCAACATCATCGACGGCGCTGCCTCAAGCGAAGGCCGCGTCCTGATAATGACAACGAACTACCCCGAAAAGCTTGACTCCGCACTCATCCGCCCTGGTCGCGTAGACTTGCAGATCAGATTCACACTCGCCACCAACACGCAAATACAAGAGATCTTCCGTCGCATGTACAGCCGCGAAGAGGACCTCGCGACGCAGACACAGAAGAAGAGCGATGACGAGAAAGCGAAATCCCCTTCTTCCAAAACGAAGAAGAGAAAAGCTAGGCCATCGAGTGGGACCTCCTCGCCTCTCACTAGCGGCGCTCTGCCATCGAAACCCAACTTCGCGACGCTACCACCAGAAAAGCTTGTGGAGATGGCGAAGCAATTTGCGGAAGCGCTGCCTGAAGGTGTGTTCTCGCCAGCGGAGATACAAGGATACCTTTTACAGAAGAAGGCGGATCCAGAGGGTGCGTTGGATGGGGTCAAGGAATGGAGGGATGCGGTGCTTGAGGCGAAGAAGAAGGGAAAGAAGGTTGTTGAGTTGAAGTAGATGGTAATTTATGATACCATGGTGTTTGTTCTGATGTCCAAGTGAAGGTTGGTGAGGCATGTGCTCGGGGTCTGCTACAAACGCGCAAAAAGAGAGGGAGTCTCCACGATCACCATCGTCGCCGCACTCGCAGGGCCAAAGCGACTCGCATCACATCCTGTACGAGCGAGCCTATCGGTGTTCGATCGCGTAGACCGTGATGGACAAAAAGATAGACATTTTGGCAAAAACATACAACAGCGGGGATTCGCTAGTGGTCACCCACCTAACTACTAATCCGCCGGTATCATGCTTGTATATGGCTGAGCGGACGGGAAGCCTAATTTTCATGATCCTATGGTCGTA